>NC_030416.2:30256567-30269067 GCF_001660625.3 Ictalurus punctatus
CTGAACTAGGGAGCTGGTTGAGACATACCCATGGTGTGCTGAATCAATAGAGGCATTATCAGGAAATGATAAAGACTAGAGTTACATAAAGTAGACCCTCCTGGGAATTCAAGTCTGCACTTATTCTCCATATTCTTTATTAATGCATATAATTAGGTCGTCATACTTTAGAGTTAAATTAAATGAATTGCTGCTTTTTTGAATAATTAATCGGGCCTCTGTGCAACCCAACAATGGGCTGGCCAAGAACATGGAAGATTTTCAATTGCCCACTCTGGTAGCTAATAAATTAAGATTTGCATGCTACTGCTATATTACATATACACTTCTAAGTGTTGTCCCATGTTTAATACATGGGGTTAAAGCCATTCATAACATGGTTTGAGCAGTGTATCAGTAGTCCTTGGTATTAGTCTTACTCTGCTGATCTAAAGCAAACATCTAGAAGTACCAAAATGGTGCTGATATCACCATTCCCAGCCATACACAGAAAAAAAAAGTGCTGTTCTTCACAAGTACAGAACCCGTCTTCAAGTACTTATTCACATCATTACAGTTTGAGGAAAACTTATATAACACCCTCTTACACTCAGTGAACTGAAGACACAAAGCGTTCAGTGACAGTAGGGGACCAACCACCATAGACATGATGATTATTAAGCCTCTCGCCAGATGCTACATTACCTCTTATCTCCCACAGTTTATTGCTTTCCACCTAATGTCAGGCGGCACCGAGTGTAGGGGTGCACCACATCTCGTTCCTCTAAAGATTTGCTGCCTCTTACTGCTAGAATGCTGCTCGGGGCTGTTGTGCAGAAATCGGTTTATGGGACTGTATTATATTGTGATGCATCACCTTAGGGCATGGCGTGAGGAATGAAGCAGAGAAATATCATATCTATGTGCAAAAATAGTAATCTCTGTCATCGGCCCGGGTTGGAGGTAACAAAGTTTCATAGTAAAAAAGAAAACAGATCAAGAAAGCTGAAATTTCCAATTTAGGGAGGTACTAGAGTGAGACAGTAACAGGATACTATGAGTTCAGAGAGAGAGAGAGAGAGAGACAGACAGACAGAAAGAGAGAGATAGAGACTTTCCCCTCACAATTCCTCTCATTTAGTGTAATGTGTTTGGTCTTTTGAACTCATAAGTCCACTGCCAATTGCGCACGGTTACAACTGGGAGACATTGCAATCAATGATGTCCCTTCGTAATAAGCTTACATGGAGCGCTTGCTTTGCACGAATGGATAAAAAGCAAAGATTCAGTTCTTTCAAAGACTTTACGAAGAGAGAACAAAAACAGCAATAATAAGAACAGCCCATGTATAGTCATGCAGTAAAATAAGAGGAGAGTGGATTTGGGAAGATTAGCCAGGCTGAGGTGAAATTAAGCTTTGCCAGTCGCCTGGTTTGTGAAAGGTGCAAACACGTTTGATTAGAGTGTGGTGAGGGATTTGTGCACAGTGGGCCTCTTTGGGTTTTGTCAAATCTTCTGTGTGAAGGGACAAAGCCTCAGGTGGAGGGCTGGGATGGGAACGCTCGCTGGTACAGCGAATTAAATCTTGGCCTACTTCCTTTTCACGCTTGGTCCTCATTAGATTGGCATTGTTAAGACCAACTTTCACAGGAAGAGAAACCTGGACGAATCCTGGGAGGTTTTTTCAGTCAGCTAAATCAAACGTACCTTTAGTTGTGTTAACCCGTTTTACATGTGTAGAATAATTCATCATCTTCCATAAATGCTTCATCCTGGGCAGGACTGTGGTATATCCATAGCCTATCCATTGAAGAGTACCATGCCACATACACGCACACCTACCCAGAAGCAATACATCTATGTCTATGTTTTTAAAAGGTGGGAGGAAACCGGAGAACCTTAAGGAACCCCACGCAGACACGAGGAGAACATGTGAAACTCCACACAAAGACTAATCAGAGCTCAGGATTGAATCAAGGACCCTGGAGCTGTGAAATGACAACTCTATCCGCTGCACCACCGTGCCATCAATAATACACCCCCATGAAATCACTTGTCCACTGCCTAGGATATACATGAAGTATGGATTAGAGCTGTACGTGAATGATAGAAACTTGAAGGGAAGTGTTTCATGTACAGTAGATGAGCGGAATGATGAAATACTTGAATAAAATCAGAAATGGGCCACATGAGATGTTTTGTCTCAGTTATACACAAAGGAGACAAAACACACATTCCTTCCTTGTCAAAACAGTGCCTCAATTCAAAAACACACATGCTCCCCTGGTTCTTTTGCAGAGCTTTGCGTGTATTCTTCATCCACATCCCACAAGGAAGGAGCCGATCTTTCTCCCTATGAGGAAGACTCGGTCTCAGAGAGGAAGATGGAGCTTAAAGCACTAATCCACTGGATTTACACAAGCAGAAAAAGAGAGTGGAGGAGAGGAGGAGCCCATAAAACATATAATGCGTTTCCACTAAACAGTGATGTACAGCATGACACACGCATTTTACCTCTTTAGCCTCCATCCAGACATCCATTTTCTGTACCGCTCATCATCCACAGGGTCGAGGAGAGCCTGGAGCCTATCCGAGGGGACTCGGGGGACACCCTGGTCGGCGTGCCAGCCTATCACAGGGCTCAATCGCGCACACACTCATTCACACACTATGGAAAATTTGGAAATGCCAATCAGCCTACAGCGCATCTCTTTGGACTGGGGGAGGAAACCAGAGTACCGGGAGAAACCCCGAAGCACAGGGAGAAAATGAAAACTCACACACAGGGCAGAGGACCTTTTTCGCATACATCTCATTTATTTATTTTAGGTTAGTTTCCTCCTTCTTCCATATCTTGTACTTCCTGCATATTTGGAAACAGTCAAATGTTGTTTAGTACGTAACATGTCCACATAACAGGACAAATGAATTGCACGTGAATTATACCTGGAAATAAAACTGGTTCTAATCTAAATCCAGAATTAACTATACTCTGAATGAGTACTAATCTCCCATCTCCATCACATAACAGTATTTATGTTTAAAATGTCCAAATTGAACACAGTTAGTTACAGTACCGCTCATTTGACAATGGAAACAAAAACATTTTTATGTCCTCACAGACCTAGTGTCCCTGGTTTGGTCCTGAGCTCAGCTTACTGTCGGGAGATTAGAGCTTGCGTATTCTCTCTGTGTACGTGTGGGTTTCATCTCTGCTTTCCTTCACCCATAAACATGCCAATAGGTGGACGGGCTGCACTAAACTTCCCCTAGGTGTGAAAGAGTGTGAACGTTTGTGCTTGGAGCACAGTACGCACATCCAGGGTGTATCCCCGCCTCACCCACAGTATTCCCAGGACAGGCTCTGGATTCACTGTAACCCTGATTAGGATAAAGCAGTTATGAAGATGATGAGATATTTGTTAACAAAAACCCTTTCATTCCAAACTGCACGCTCTAGTAGACAAGTACTATTTGTGAATTGTAAAAACTTACTAATGCCTTCTATTCTAGTAGATACATCATCAGAAAATACTTTATGATGTTCTGCGAATACCTTCTCTTTATGGGAATATTTTCATAGGAAAATGTGCTTTAATCCAAAGGAGCACAGGAAAGGGTGTTCCTCAGAAATAAGATGAGTATTTCTATAGGAGATACAGCTGAGTAGATAATCCACTTCTCTCCTAGCCCCAGAGGAAACACACTCCTGTTACCAGAGCATGTCCGCTAGATTCGATGTCCTTTAACTAACTTATAACAACTCCATCTTTTCTAAAACATGTTAAAAATCACAACCCAGGGCAATGGAATACTCTTACTCCCACATGGCACTAAAAGCAGGAAGGTTTGTTACACCTAAAACTCCATGTGCTTTATAAAGCGAATAAGAGCTTACATAACATCTGCCTATAGAGGAACTCGATAGCTGAGTAGCGGTAAGGAGGCGAGACGGTTCTTTATGCGTCTAAAGTAATGTCTTAAATGGGAGGGTATGGCTTAAGGCCAGACTTGGCAAAGTACACCAACACATGCCCGATGTGCTGTGACTCAGTGCATTTTATTTCTCTCTAAATGTCAAAGGACAGAGACAAACAAACCCACACAAACACGGCCCACTGACATAAAGGTTAAATACATAAAACATAAACACAAACAGTGAAAAAAAGATCGTGTTCCCTTTGGAAATGTAATGAATTAATGATTTGCGCTGATAAAACAGAAACGGGCGTTTATGGACTGCTGAAAATACATACTTGTAAAGTGTGCTGGATTAAAGCTCATGTGCATGTCAGCTCTGAGGGAAAAAAAAATGTGCACACTCCACCTTCTTTTGTTTCTTTCATGCTCTCTCTCTCTCTCTCTCTCTCCGTCCGTCCTGCATGATTGGTCAGGCTGTTTTCCTTAACGCTCCACCAGCACACTAAACAGAACACTCTATGACAAGTAGCATACCCTCAATAAATCCAACACTAAATGATTTCAGCGTGTGTGTGGTCAGGAATATGATATATAAAGGCACAAGAGGAAAATGAGAAAATAAACAGACTTAATGTTCATGTAACCACGCTGCAACCAATACCATCAAACACCGATATAATTTTAGTGAACTGTAAACACAATCAATCACACTAAATAAATCGCAATAAATCTTAAAAAGCGGTGTCACATCAACACAAGGACATACGGCCATAAGGAATGCCCTTGTGCTCGATCATCTGTCATAATTGCAGCTCCTCAGCAAAGGGGATTCATTGATTGGACGCGGTGCGGAGATGTCAAAGCGTGATTGGTCTGCGGCAGGAGTAGATGATGTGTTAAAATGCTGCGGTGCTCCATGACTCCTGCGAACGCTGATTAATAAATCATCATCACAATAATCGCAAGTAGAGCAGGAGGAGCGCCTCTTATGAGGGCTGACAAATCAACGGTGTTGGAATAAGCCTGGGAAATATAATGGCGGGTATACCCTCAATTCTGGGAGGGGGGAGGGGGGGGGGCAGAGTCAGAGAGAGAGCGTCATTAACATTGCTGCCTCAAGAAACTGACAGAAAATTACTTTCCTTTCAAAGGTAAGAAAAGAAAAGAGAAAAAAAATGACCTCTGCTCTTCTGATAGCTGAAGCAGTTCAATAATAGCAGGGTCTCTGAACAACAGGTGATAGCCTCACTTTTCAAGACATTGTGCTCTTTTGTCCTGTTTTTTACTCTCCACACCTTTACAAAATGCTCTATTTTTCTTTTCCTTTTTTTTTTTTTTTTTTAAACTCTGCTGCCAGGTGGTAGGGAAAACCCGAAGCAGCAACAGCAGGAGATGAAATAAAGCTGGATAAATGGGCTTATCTGCATCGTGGGGCAACTTAAACGCATTTGGACAGATGAGGCTGAGTGACGTCCATCACTGTACAGCCTAACCATAGAGAGGAAAGAGAGACAGAAAGACAGAGGGAAAAGGATGACATGGCTGGATGAGACAACCCATAGGCCTGTGAAAGCCTTCAGTAAGGGATGAGTAGCTCAAAGGGCATTTAACAGGCTTTGAAGAAAGTGCCATGACTCCTAATGGCAAAAGAGATGGAGGGAAGGAGAGAATGAGAGAGGATGGCGTGTATGTGTGTGTGTGCCTCTCTCTCTCTCGCTCAGCTGTCTCCATATATAGCACTATGCCTGCCCACAGGCATTCTCAATCTGAGTACTCAAATACGTCTGCTACTGACTTAATCTGGCATATTAAAGGAAAACTTTAATCCACCTTGAAACACATTAAACAAGTAATACTGAAATATTTGTGATTTCTTTAGCTATCCTGGTGCAAACCTGTTAATTGGTGCAGTTTTGTTATTCGTGTGAGAAGTTAGTGGTGGTCTGTTGCACTGACCTCACATGGGGACATTGCAGGCGCAGTTACAATCGTGTTTAATAATTCATACAGTGATAAGTCAGGTTTCGCTGTTCAGTGTCACAGTAATGAGTTACAGCAGAGACCTGGCTCGCCTAGTTAGCGATCTATGCATGATGCGTTACATCAGTCGTTCTAGGATTTCACAATTTTGCAATCGCAGAAATGAACGCGAAATCAAGCAGATGTAGCAATGTTCGCAGGAGCTTGCAATTTGTCAGAACTACCGCAATTTCGATGCCGATTTGGGCCAAGATGTGTCATTTGACGTCACAACACGTATTCAGACAAAGCCCTCTTCGATTCACGTGTTTCACATGAGTACAGCTAAAAGGTCTGACTTACAAACAAACATCACTGTCCAAGACCGTGCAAAACAATTATGCGCAATTGCAATTTCGCTAATTAAAGTAGTTTTCTGGGAATGAAAAGAAAAAAAAAAAGCACAAACTCCACAAGTTGCACATTCTGAAAAAAGCCACAGCAAAATCAAGCATTTTGGGCCACAACAATCACAAAAAAAAAAAACAACCCAAAACTATGCGAAATCCTGTATGGACTGATCTATACATGCGATCTAGTTAGTAATCTATGCATGATCGCTTACATATACATAACAGTAGAGCGAAATCCTTCTCTTCCTCTTCCATTTCATCCCACGTTAGGGGATGAAAGGATAGGGTTAAGGGCCCAAAGCAGTGGCAGCCTGGCGTCGGGTGTTGGAACGTGAACCCCCAGCGCTTTAACTACAGAGCCACCACTTCCACAGGGGCGGCATTAACATCAACGCTTTTGAAGCTTCTCCACAGGTACAGATGAAGAAGGGAGAAATCTGTACAGACTCCACTCCAGTTTAGACGGCTAAACTAGAATGTTGTCAGAATTTCTTTCGAATATGATGCGTTTATGATGAAGTTTAATATGATAAGTTCACGGTGGAGTTTTCCTTTAATAATGAATTCCCATTTGTATCATTTGAATTGTGGTGTACTGTGTATTCATTCTACTTAAAATAAGAGCTCATACAGTTCCCAAATACATTGTTCGGATTATACATGCTTCCATTGTGTGTCCGTGTGTGTGTGCGGGAGAGAGAGAGAGAAAATCAATGTAAGCTCCACATCTGAGAGGACATAATGTCACAGTGTCATTTCAACCCCTCCATAAGACAGTGATTATTCCTGATTTGTAATGCTGCTCTTTTATTCAGAGCCTCTCTGAGAGCATCACTTTACACGAACACACTTAAATGCCAATTTATTCTCCTTCCTGCAGATTTGTCTATCACACCAATGTACTTCATGTTTTAACGATCACTATTTTAGCAAAGATAATATATATATATATATATATATATATATATATATATATATATATATATATATATATATATATATATATATATATATATATGTATGTATGTATGTATAAAAAATAAAGCCAACTGCACAATTCCTTACAGGAATGTGTCTGTGGCAGAATTACTTCACCAAATGTCTTGTTTTTTTCATGGAGGAAAAAACAACAACAAAACAAACCCAAAACATTCTGACCTTCTTTTCGCCCTTTTGTCTGTCCAATTAACCGGTGAGTACTGTGTTCAAACGATGCACTCGACCAGCTAAAGGCAGTGTCCATTTTCCCGACACTCAGGAAGCAACAAAATAAATGGCGAGCAATTCAAAGCAATTAAGGCCAGTGTGAAGACCCTGGACAGGAAGGTGGGAGTCAGAGCAGCTCTGACAAACAACTTATTATCTAATAGACCATTCTCTGCTGTGAGAACCTCAACGTGAGATTGGACTGGGTCGAGAATATAGCTGGGGTGTGTGATAGAGTGGCAAAGTGTGCGTTTGAGGGTGGGACAGCTTTCTGAGGGATATATTTAGAACACACACACACACACACACACACACACACACACACACACAAAATGATTTTTAATTTCAGATAAATTTGGGTTTAGTCCAAAATGATACTAAAAGCATTAAAGATATTGAGGTGTGGAGATTAAATTAAATGAAACAGGAAAAATTAATTAGTAAATTTAATAGGTTCATTTAGGCTGAGACTAAGTGGCGCTGCTGGACATGATTGGGGATCAGATAAGATCTGACCTCAGGAGTGTTAAAGCCTGTGGCCATCTTCTATCCTGTAGAGTGTGTGTGTGTGTGCATGACTAAGCACAACAGAGGGTAGCTTTTCTACCGGCACACTTCTTTGCTTCCAGTGTATGTCTCTGTGTGTATGCCTGCCTAAACAAATCAGAGAGTAGAACTCCTACCTGTAAACTTCTCTGCTGTGTGTGTGTGTGTGTGTGTGTACTCATGCAGGTGTGTTTTCTGTCGAACAGGCTGCTGGCATACGGTGAGGCAGCACATCAGGGCAGTGTCTCCCTCTGTGCCCAGCAGAGACTGGCGCACACACACTGAGGCCTACTGCTGATCTCACGGCCGCGGGTGGCCTCTTCAGCTTACTACAGCCAGCGCCCGCTGCATTTACTCACTTTTTTACACATAGTACAAGTACAAAAAATTACAAATAAGGCACACCAGCCTGCTGTGGATCTGCTCCAATCCAGCAGGTCCGGCTACGAAGGCTTTACAGATTAGAGAAAAGATTGCTACAGAATCAGCACTTCCTGCAGTCATTAGTGTCATTTAGAAATATGCAGACATGACAAAGACCAGAACCATGGTGCGCCTTGAACCAGGGAGCAGGGTGTGACCTGATGATTTAGCCAAACCAGATCTAAAGACCAGACCGCAGGGCTTATATGTGCCTGTTGGAACAAGCAAACCAAAATTAGCTGAAAATACTGACTTGACCACTGCAGTCGCCTAATAGTTTGCCAGTTAGTACGAGTCATGAAGCACCCTACTGTGTCCTTTCTATGAGCAGTGTAAATTCATTAAAAAGTTTATATATGAAGGGCTAAATCTATTGAATCTGTGTAATGATAAAATGTGAAAGGCTAAAATGCAAATCAGCATAACTGAAATGCTAACTGATCAGGATAATTGTGGAAACCAGAGTTCATTTTTTTTTTTTTTTTTACATTTTACATTACACACCTCAAAGCCACACGGGAAAAGGGCAAAGGCGTCAAAAGCATCTAACGCTTTCCACCGTAATTCCCGAACTGGAAAAAGGTTATTAAAGCGATTTGACTGTAGGAAGGATTTAAGACAGTTTCTACCTTGGGGAAAGGTTAGATGGAACTGGCACTTTTTTATGATATGACTCTAAAGCGTGGCACAGAAATGTGCAGTATGCCCCAGTAAACTGTAGGGGTGGCGGTGGGGAAGGTGGGGGGGTAGTGGTGAGATAGGGGGCTTAGCCTTATCTGCCCTCTGCCACTGCACTACGCTGGAGTAATCAAGGCTGTAGGCTCCCTCAAGGCCTGGCTGCTCTTATTGTATCCGCTCAGAGCTGGCCATACGACACACACACACACACACACACACACACCACCACCACACCCAAGCCAGATCAATAGACATGTCAATAGTGAGACGACTAATCTAATTCCAACCATCTCTCTCTCTCTCTCTCTCTCTCTCACACACACACCATAAAAATGTAATCCTGCAGCCTTTTCCCCCATCTAGCCTTCCTTTCCATTTCAGGCCCTTTTCTCCTTTTGACTCCTGGTTGCCAGGTAGAGAAATTCCCTGCACATTTTCAGGCATATATTAATCTATTAGATGGTTCATCAGCATTACTCAGCCATAAATCTGATTTGTACGACCTTTCAGAATAGTCTGCCACGTACACTACGAACACAACAATAACAGGAGTGTAAGCATTTGCGTAAACTCCCTCCAAACATAAATTTATTTGCTTTCATTTGTTTCGACAAGGAAGTCCTCGCAATGACATTTATCCAAATAGAGCATGAAATTAAAAAGGATTGAGGAAAAATGGCATCTGTTCAAACTTCATACGGAGGGAAATAGGGGAGGAGAGGGAATAAAAAAACCCCGGCTGTGTGCGTGAAACTGGCCAATCTTCTACAGATTAAGGGCTTTAATTGTACTTAATTGTGTTATTACAGCTTTTGACATGCCGCTTAAAAATGTGGGTGCAATTAAGTGTCACCAAAGAAACAGTGTTAGCAGATGGATATTTAAACAGGTGAAAGCACTCTGTTTGGCAAGATCAGCTATGTTTACACGCATGGAAGAATGCAAGTGCACAATCAAAACGGGATTATGAAATAAACAAAGGGATTAAAATCACCCATTTTAGGAGTTTGAGAGATTCTGTGTTGAAAGGCATGGTGAACACGCGTAAGGTTTAGATCATGATATGATTATTCAATGATGGTTAAATGGTTGTATTATTTAAATTATGGAAAGTTGATGCAACCATAAAAAAAAAAAATCTTCTATAAACTTTAACACATTTACTAGAAAACATTTTACTAAAAATGTAGACAGTTATTATTCTACTGAGGATTAATGTTGTGTTTTTAATGCTTTACTTTGCTCCTGGGACTGAACGCATCGAATCTATACATTATTTTACGCATTAGTTCCCTCGTTTTTATGCTTAGCATGCTGTCATTTTGCCTTAATTCGCAAACAATAGGAGAATTCATGATGTCTGGTGAGAAGAAAAAGAAGAAAGAAAGAAAGAAAGAAAGAAAGAAAAAAGGAGCGAGAGCTAATCTTTTGACTTCCGAGTTCTGTTAAATGAATCGATCGTATCTGCAGTGCCAGTAGGTCCTCTTTTGGCGATTTAAATGAAAATGAACTCCTGTGTGTTTCAGCAGTGCAAACACTGGAGTTTGTAGCTATATGAAATGGAAGTTAAGAAAGAAAGAAAAAAAAAAGTGGAATAAATTAAACAGAAAGAAGGAATGTCAAACAGCGACGGTACTTTAAGCAAATGTTTACTGACGGACGACAGGATTTGGAAGCTGTCAGAATATACTTTGCTAAATCCTGAAGCAATAAACACATTCTGATAAGGCATGTACGCAGGTAGTGGCAAGAAATACACACGAGTTTTTGAAAATGGAAAACTTGCCTTAAAACTTCGACTCAAAATCAAAACCGGGTCTTAAAATTACCTTTAAGGTTGCCCCCCCCCCCACCTTGTTTACTGTGTGGTTAATGAGCGGTAATCAGGACTAAGTGGTTTAAAGGATTTTAAAAGAAACGATTGCTTTTTGAAATCTCAAAGTCATACACTTCAACTGACGCCATCAGAACCTTAAATGCATCGTGACGGATCTGTCTTGGACAGACTTGCACTGCAAGGAAAGCGAAGGCTTTCCACTCGACCGTATTGTTTCATCTCGACTATCGTAGCACGTGCATTTCCGCTCTGTGTCATCTATAATGAATCCACAGGATGCACAGCATGTTAGACCCAGTTGTTGTGCGTGTTGAATAAAATGAAGAAGAAACAGTGTAGGGCGTGACTGTCTACCCTGACGGCTGTAGAGCTGCACTCACGTGTCTGTTTCCATGAGATCAGGGCTGATTTATTGAGCAGGGTAACTGACACTGCTCACCTCCCATTTATTAGCTCTGTGACCAGCAATCTACACCCTCCTACAGCCACGTGTCCCAGCTGATCACACACATACACACAGTTGTACTGAGGCAGAAATTAAATAAACCACAGGCGGCAATTTAATAATGTCGGACACGCTGCGGTCAGACCGCGGAGCGATTCGAACAGAAATCAAAGGCTTTGGATATAAATAACTCGATGGTCAGTGGACTAATCACAATACTCATGAAGAAACAACACACCATCACCACATCAGAATGAGACACGAGAGAATAGAAACGGACGAAAGTCCGGCAGGTTTGGCAACATGACATTATAATCTCAATATTGAGAACTACACGACTTGTCTTTCACAGTGACGTCTGTTGGTAAATGAGACCTTTTAGCTGTACTCATGATCGACGCACGTGAAACAAAGAGGGTTTTGGCTGAATGTGCGGTGTGATGACGTCTTCGCTTAAATCTGTGGAAAAATCCTGAAAAAAACTTTCGAAAGTTGCAAGCTCCTCCGAATATTGCACAGTTCGCCTTATTTTTGCGTTCATCGCTGCGAGATTGGAAAATATCGGAAACAGAATTTAAGCGTTAAGATTTTGCACTGAACCTTCAAAATATTTCATTATTAAATTTCAGTGCTTCATAACCTCTTTTGTAGACATGAACAAATCACCTTATTTAAAAACCTTGATCTTATTTTAAAAAACAACGGTTTTCACCGGCCCATCCACATCCTCACAACTAAATACTGACATACTGCTACACACCTGTGTACAAACACACGTCGCTCACATTTACATTCCCTTTTAACACCACAAGACGCTTTTATTAAACATGTGCAGAACCATGAGAAAGCACCACACTAGGATTTTGCGATTATCGCAGATTCGAGCCGAGACGCGTCATGTGACACGCATTCGGCTGAAGTCCTGTTCTATTCGAGTGTGTCGAACACGAGTCCAGATAAAAGGTCTCATTTACCAACAAACATCACTGCGAAAGATGTTTCGTGCGATTGCAAATTCACCAATTCATGTAATTTTCTGCAACAGTCACACACACAAAAAAAAAATCTGCCAAATCCTGTAAGGACTGTAGAA
>NC_030416.2:30274067-30346567 GCF_001660625.3 Ictalurus punctatus
CCACAAACACAAGCCTTTCTACTTCATCATAAACATCAAACTGGTAATATATACTATCAACTTTTTATATATTAACATTAACTGTATATGAAATATACTACTCTACAAATATATCTTTCTGTGCAATATATACCTTTTTTGTCAACTCATCTATCATTTAAATCTTTCAACGGTGTACTGGCCCTTTAATTCAGCGCGAGCAGAGCAGCAAAAAAAATAAATTTAGACCCGACGCGGAAACTCCCGCTTCACTGCTGCAGCGTCCGGTGTGAAGTTTGATCAGTGCGGAGATTACAGAGATTACAAACTGCAGTTTTGTCGTCATTCCACACGAGAGATATCTTTACACACAGCACGGAAGCCATGTGTTTTCCCGCCCTCTTTTGATCGACAGGATATAATCGGCCCTGATCATCGGATGTTTTTAAACTATCGACCGATAGCGTGAATAATTGCCTTTATCGGCCGATACATCGGTGCATCTCTAGTTATGAGCGTTAAATCTCCCAGCATTCAGCATCACAGTAAACATTTGGAAAGTGTCCTCTTGGTATTTGACTAAATGAAGTGAGAAAGATAGAATGATTATTTCACATTCACTGTTTATGGATTACACCAATATTCCAAACTCATAACACTTTTATAATCCTTCCCCCCCCCTCCTGTGTATAGGCAGTTTACTTTTCTTCTTCATTCTCCTCTGAATGATCCAACAAAGATCCACAGCGCACTTTATTGTGCGTTGCTTATTACTGCATTATGCCAGAGAGATCATCTGAATTGCTTTCATTACAACTCTACAGATAATGTTTATAATTTGTTTGTGTTCATTTCCATAATTGTAAAGTGCTTTCTGTTATTCTGAGCCATTGCCCCAGAGGCGTATATACACACGTGCACACGTACACACACACACACTCACTCGGCTACTTTCCCTCACAGAAAAGCTCACAAAAGGCAATCCGCCCTCTTCATTCTGTCTCACGGCTACCGAAACAGTCTAACATGCACCCGCTGACCCTCAGGACCAGCCTCCCTCCACCCCTTCATGTTGGACTTTTTGTCCCACAGGTGTTACTCAGTGCCCTGGAGCTCGTCATCACCTGGAGACAGATTACACACTCACCTTATTCTCAGCAGATACTAATAATAATCCCTCTATCAACTAAACAATAATATTCCCTAAGTATTTTCTCCAAATTCATTAATACCACTAGTACTACTGTATTTATATTAAAATATATATTGTATTTAATTTCTTGTCACCACAATACTATCAATATACCTGGCTGCTAGCACAATAACTGCTATGTCCATATATGGTATAAGCTACAGTATCTGCTGAATACTACGTCATAGTATGTTATGTTTATATTCACAGCATTTTTTATTAAATTGTTATTGTTTTGCACTACCGGACATGTCTGACACTTCCATATTAAACTATGTACTGTACTGGCCAGCACTACATTGTCTCTTGCTTGTCTATTGTTCTGTTTTAGTAGTTATTGTGCTGTCTTGTGCTGTTTGCACACATGTGCACGTGCACTGTATGCAGAAATGTGTAGGTGATATTTAGTTCTCTGTCGTCTCATGTAGTTCTGTGTTGTATGTGCTTGAACTGATAATAAAGCCACTCGACTCGACCAAAAAATGTTTTACAGAAATGTCATGTCATCACTGTTAGGTTCTCAAATCTGATTGGTCAGAAGGTGTTGATTAGTTTTCTATAACAAGAGCTCTGACAGTAGTTCCGGTTGTAAATAAAATCACAGATTTATATTAATGCTCCCATTCTAATACATGTCTGTGGTCTCATCTCATTCACAGGGACCACATAATCGAAGGATAATAATGAATGCATTGAAAAATTTTGAAGTCTAACTAGTCTTTTTCGCAGATCAGCATGAACGGGGATCGTTTCGACGACGTTGCTGTCGTCTGTACGCAAAATGTTTCTGTTTTTAGTACATCGTTGTCGTGTAAATGTGCCATCGGTGTAAATAGTAAAATATATGGTTAGTGAAAGCAGCTTATCTGCATTCTTAAGTGTGTGTGTGTGTGCGCACATTGAATGTGTGAAAGCAGCTTATCTGCATCTTTAAGTGTGTGTGTGTGTGTGTGCGCATTGAATGTGTGGAAGCAGCTTATCAGTATTTTTAACTGTGTGTGTGTATTGAAGGTGAAACTAAAAGTGTTTAGTCTACTTGTCACATCCTATATTCGCCGTATGCTGCATGCTCCATGCCATTAACCCTCACCAGTCAAGGCCATGGCACAGCAATAAGCAGAGTTCCCTGACTGACAGGCAATGTGATAAGGCAGGGCACGGATAGCAAAGAGTAAATAAGAGTCTGGTCAAACCCAGCCCCAGGTCAAAGCCAGCCCCCCAGGAGGGGGGCCCAAGAAAGAGACTGATCATTAGGTCAACAAAATGTTGGCCATTTATTGGTGGCATTTAAACAATGTTATACTTTTAGAAAAATGCTTTATTTGTTTGGAATACATCATGCTTGTTTGCCATAAAATCAGTTTTCTTCATTGTACTTAGCCTTACTATGGGCCCACATAATGTCACAAAATGGTTTGGTCCCACAACGCTTCTTCGACACTCACACATCCCCGGACACACCTCCCATTCACTCGAGCTGTCAGAATGGCTACTCATAAATCTGGCACTCAAAAATGAAAAGAAAAGAGAAGAAAAAAAAAAAGATGACATCACACAGGCAAGACAGCAAATAGCGAAACTAGAAAGACAGAGTGGAGAATCGAAGAAGCAAGGTTGGATATCTTAATGCCTTTACCACTTTCAGACTAACACGTGTATGGTTCTTCACATGTAAACACAGAACGCTAGCTTGTGGTAGCCTACAGTGGACTAACGTTAGCCCATCGTTTCCCTGTTTCCCCCAAAGTGTAGTAGCTTAAGGCTTTCATTTTTGCTACCTGAATAAACTGCAGCTACTATGCTATGTGCCTCCACTATGCTTATTTTAATCTTTCACCGTGGAGAAAAACCTAGCAAGATTTGTAGTCTGCGCATTGTTCTGTGCTTGCCAGTCACGGTCTCGGGTGTTCAGTAAGACGAAGAAACTTATGAAAATGAAATGTTTCAAACTCTCTGCGCTCAACAATGTCTCAGGACAGACTGAATGGTCTTGGCACAGAATCTGAACTACAAGGACGTGAAATATACGACTTCGCTACCAGAAAGGTCCGGCGGATGGCATTTTCACGGTTTCAGACATTTTTTTTAGTGTTTTATTTTTGCATTTTGTTGAATGAATGTTTTTAATGACACTTCAGTTGTCCTAATAGTTGTTAGCACGAATAAAACATGATCCTGAATGGTTACCGTAGGTGCAACGCTGACTCTGTTTTGAACAAGGTTTTTTCTACATAATCCAGTTTGGTGAACGTTTCTGAATGCCACTTTTCAAATTGATGCCAAATATTCCAAGCCTACTGTCAAGATTGTTTTGTTTGGTTTAAAAAATACGGGGGGCTGGGGAGAGGGCGGACCCAATTAAATCGTTTTGTCCCGGGCATATCTAACGCCGGCGCTGGTGAAAACACTAACATCGAGAATACAAACTACATACTAACTCCTGACATGACACAAAGCAGCATGTTTATTCCTCACTTACTTTAATGCTGACTTTATTATTTACACGCAAAGACAGACAGACACGTCTCATTATGCTGCATATGTGCGCTAATGATTGAGCTAATGAAGCTGAGTTTATGTGATCTGAGTGAAGTTAATTCGGCTGATTTTTTAACTTTTATAGTCAGTTTACCCAACAGCAAAATATATCTAACGCACCACAGCGCAGTTTAATGCTCAAATCTGATCAGAAGATGCATTATTTTCATATGACAGCATGGTCTGTCGTGTGTGTGTGTCATTCCTTACATATCGTCATGCTCGAGTACGTCTTTTCAATACACAAAATGCATCACAACATCGAGACTTTGGACTTATAAGGTTCTGTCTGACTGAACGTTATGTTAGTTACACCAAAATACTGACCAAACGTATTAAAAAAATAAAATAAATAATAATAATAATAGTGTGGCAAGATATCTGCTTTAGTCTCACTGAAGGTTAAACTTGATGGAAAATATCACAGAACTGCCAGGTATAATCCCAAGGCTTTGATATTACATTTCTTTCTTTTCTTAAGGTTTGCTTAAAGAAAAAGCATCAGTGAACATGTCAAACTATATTAAGTGAAATGATATATTCAGAGATGTTCATAATTTGCAAGAAAAGGTATTTCTTCACTTGGATTCACTTGAATTATTGGCACCCTTGGATGTGGTTTTATTTAAAAAAAAATTTCACAAGACGCTTATTTTATTTTCCTTACAATAAATTCTTGATGACTTTAGAAGCTCTTGATAAATCTCTCTGCTTTCTTTTTTTTGTCAGTGTTAGACTAGATGAATCACTCACCATCACCCCCCCCCAAAAAAAAACAACCTTATTTTTAACCCATCATTACTAAGGGTGTGAATAATTTTGCACCTGACTGTACATAGTTATAGAAGCACCGACATCTGACAATATCCACAATACTTAGAAAAATATATCATATTGTTGAGCACTAATACCAGGTTTTACTGCTACTATAAATAAATGTCTCAATATCTCCAATAATTATCAACATCTTTGATATCACATCTGAACAATAACTATACCAATAAATCTGAGCAGCTCAAGCTACCCACCTTTTTATATATATATATATATATATATATATATATATATATATATATATATATATATATATATATATATATATATATATCCTCAGAAACACCACGGTTAGTGAGATAGTTAGCATGGCTAGCACTCTGAATATCTGTTCTAATCATATTAACCTAACACAAGGGGAGTCGTCTAAATGTGCATCTGACAAGCGTGCAGAGATAGAGCGGGACAGGAGAGATACACCTCCAGGCTAATTAGCTCTGATTCATAAGGTCTGCCGAGCGTAACTGATTTCTGAACTAATAATCAAGCTCCAGATGAGGCCAGTGCTCCAGCTCCTGATTCAGATTGAGAGAACGGTCTCTCTCTCCCACTTCCCCCACCCATCTCTCTCTCTCTCTCTCTCTCTCTCTCTCTCTCTCTCTCACGAAAGCCACTGTGCTTAACATGAGATTTTATTTACAATGAGCTTATGACAATGCACTCTAAACTAAAGCTGTTTTGAGACACTAGGTTGCGAATCATGTTTTTTTTTTTATTAATTCATTTTAAATCAGAATAACCACATTGTAGACAGTCCATATTTACCTGCCAAACTTGATGCACAATAAGCTTAATCCAGTCTAAATTTACCATGGAAAAGACTTGACATATTTACCTTAGCGTCATGGTCGAAACGGATATACAATAAACTCTGATGACCGTGTAAACGTTGCTCCAAAATAAAGCTATCGCCAGGCAGGCTATCTGTGCTAGCTAGTGTGCTAATCATGGGTTTGTTGATGTAGCACACACTTCCCATATTTACCTCAGTGTAATGATCACAGACCACAGATGCACAAAACGCTTTTACATTACCATAAACTTTGCTTTATTTCTGAAAGCTAGTGTGCTAACCATTCACTTACTTATTCATTCATTATATCATACCTGAATTACCTCAGTACCGTTCACATTACCTCAGTGTAATGACCACAGACGCACAAACTTTCAGCATTCTAGCATTTACCTAATATCTGTGCTAGCTAGTGTGCTAACCATAGGCTTGTTTATTTATTTCAAATCTGAATCACCACAGCGCATACTTCACATATTTTCCTTAGTGTAACGACTAAGGGCAGCTTTTGAAACTTTGTCTGCTATCTGTGCTAGCTAGTGTGCTAATCATGGATTTTTTACTTAGCATGCGCACTTCACATATTTACCTCAGTGTGATGACCACAGACACACAACAAACTTTTACAGCATCCTAACCATGACCTGATATCTGTGCTAGTTTATTTATTTCAAATCTGAATCACCACAGCACACACTTCACATATTTACCTCGGTGTAATGACCATGGACGGGATTTTATCTAAGCTAGCTAAAGTGCTACCCGTGAGTTTGTTTATTTCTATATTTATTTAAAATCACCCTAGTCGATATTCATTAAACTTCTATGATGCACTCTCATCTTCCCTCTAAATTAAAACCATTATTGAGATGGTTCATTAAGTGATGCCGCTCACGGTCATTGTTTAATTCATTCGTTTTAAATAAGTGTAATTCAAAATACACAGTATACAACAAACCTGTACGATGCAGGCTAACCTTCACTCTGAATTCAAGCTGTTAGTGTGGTATCCATGTTAACGGACTCATTAAACATCAGTTGTTGACGTCATCGCCTTTAAACCTTAATTACCGTGGTGCAGAAATAGCTCCAACATATTTTTCATGTATAGTCAGAATTATGCAGATTTCTGTACCGCATGCTTTTGTAATTAATTTATTTCAAGATGTTACATATTCTCTGTGATATAAAATAAACTTTTTTATTGCAGTCTAAACTTTGTCAGTAAATGAAATATCTACCAGAGGAATATTAAATAAAAAGTGCCTTCAGGCACCATAAACAAACTCTCGAAACTTTCATCCACAACCAGCAAACAGATTGAGGAATGAGCTTCGGATTCGGATAAGAGACTCAGATCCAGAAACTTCCCTCCCACTCCCAAAATGGTGTCTCGGGTCTACACACACACTGCAGGAGCTCGGTGGAGGATCAAACGGGGTTGTGCTACCTCTCACCTGGAGCTCTGCTCTCAGCGCTGCTGCTCACCAACAACATTGATCTATTCCTGATCGTCAGTTCTATAATCATCTCTGAATACAGTCTCGCTCTTCCTCCCTCCCTTCTTCATCTTTCTGACCTAATTTCAGAGAGCCCAAGAGGGGCTGCCTCGTCTCCCCAAACATTCACGCTGAGAATTCCACACTCGGTCTGCTGTGTAGCATCGCAAACGCATAAACATAATGTTTTATAAATAGCAGCTACATTACCATACCGCACTGCTTTATTCATGACGCGCTCCTACACACTCCCTCATTCCAGTTATAACCTTGTTTTTACTTTTCCCTTTTTTCCCATTCTTTTGTGTGCGTCTGCATCATAACCCGCATGTCAGATTTGTTTATCGAGGTTGTTTGTCCTGTGTGCTGTTTTTTTTTTCTCTCTCTCCAGGTAGTAAAGCACGGCATTCTGCACTGATAAGAGGTGGTCGAGACACAGGACAAATGACAAAAGCATTCCTTAATACAGATCGGGAAGTCTTGTCTATATGATGGGATCTAATATATGGCACAATGTGCCATTAAAAAGCCATTAACCAGGCTTAGGTTTATCCAGCTTCCTTCATCCATCACACAAAGCAACACAATATTTGCTTGATGTGTGTGGGGTTTTTTCTCCCCCGCTTAAGGAAATCTCATTCTATGGAAATCTCCTTTTGTAGGATTGCCATTTCACTTTAATAGGTTTCAGATAGATCAAGTAATGGCACACAGAGCATTCAGTTCAACTAAACAGCAAAAATGGGGAGGGGGGAATACAGCACTTCTCTTAATCCCATTCGAATGCTGTGTGACAGACAGACATATGGGCAGACAGCCAGATGAGTGAGAAAGAAAGACAGAAAGGACGAAAGAATGAAAGACAGACAGACATATGATCGGACAGGCAGATGCAAAAGAGAAAAAAAAAGAAAGACAACAGACAAAAAAAAAAATAAAGACAGAAAGTAAGAAAATAAAGATGGAAAGGAAAGAATGAAGGACGCAAGGAAGGAAAAAGAAAACCTATAAAAACATACAGGCGTGAGAAACAAAGACAGACAGACGGGAAAATAAGGAAACTAATAATATAAATAAAAAGACAAACAAAGATAAGTAAAGAAAGAAAGAAAGAAAGAAAGAAAGGTCAGCCAGACAGATAACATAATAAAAATAAGATGATAACACACAGATGAGAAAGAAAGACACATCCAGCATGTACTTTCTGGTGTGAAATGAGAAGCTCTAACCCAAACATCTAATAGTACTGTAACTCCACTGGGATGCAACATGGACATCATGTCACTGACTGAATGACTGACAGCTCGTCTGTGTGTGTTTCCCCAACTAAAAACTATGAGGTAGAAGAGCGAGAGAGAGAGCGCGAGAGAGAGATCGATCAGAGGGACAGTCATTAGTTGTATTTTGCAGGTTTGCTGATAGACCAGTGAAGAAAGTGTTTATGGACAACACAACAGATTTGTGGGAGGTGAGACAGAGTAGCTATGAATCCACACAAACACTCGGCTCTTTTACACACTAACCCACAGCTTTAAAACCAACTTCTGTAACATGTGACAAGCTCAGAAAGTATGAACAATAAAAATGGCAGGAGGTTGAAACACAGAGTTGTGATGTGTGCCTCGTCTTCTCCAGCTGCCGCAGTGGGTCTGTGTACAGTCATAGTGATGCCTCTAGTGGTGTGAATGAGCCATTGCAGGCTGAGAGGAGCCAAAGTCTCCCTCAGTCCCTGCTAGTCTCGGCCCAGATACCAGACAGCACAGACCTTATTTCTGACATTATAAACCACAAATCTGACTAAATAAATCAGTGTGTGCGCTCAATAAAAGTGCATTCCTCTCACTCTGTATTTAATTCAATTACAATCACACACCAAAGGGTTTGGCAGCAGTATGGCCTCAGGTCTGGGTAATATTCAGAGATGAACAGTGACTGTGCATTTTTTTTTCCCAGGCCATTCTTTACCTCTGTTAAACATTTCATCAAATCAGACCAACCTGAATCATGAATCATGAGTCATGACCTTTATGAATCATTAGGATGAATCAGTATTTTTATTTTGTTTTTCTGAGGATTGTGCACTTAAGGCCTGAAAGGTGTCCTAAAGAGCATTACAAATCAGTTTTCCATCACGATCAAGCTGCTCAGGACATGTTGGTTGATTCGGTGGATTATTACATTGTTGTTTACATATATTGTACTTTAATATTATAATATTGTTCTTTTGATTGTTCTTCATGTTAAATTGTTTTAGCCTGTCTAATATTCTAGCTGGTTAGTTAGCTAGTGGTCTATTGTAGTGCTGCTATCATGGAGTAGTTAAAATCAGATTAATGTATGGCTTCTTTGGGAGTGTGTAGTACTCTTGTAACTCATGGAAGGTTTATACATTATTGCTAATAATTCACTTTTTGCTTATGTAACCTAAACACAAGGTTCACTACATAAGCGCTATACATCACCTAGACCCAGAGCCACCATGGCATGCGTGTCCATTCGTTCTGTGTGAATAATATTAAGTGTGTGTGAGGGATTTCTGTCTGGATTTTAAAACTGGAACTCACCAGTTTTACTAATCAGCTTTCGACTCTACATTCAGCCTCAATACAAAACTAAAAGAGGGAAAGAAAGGGGGGGGGGGGGGGGTGGGGGAGAGAGAGAGACTTTTTCTCCACAGCCTCTTGCTTCATTTCAGTGTTATAAAAAGGCCTGACCCCTACTAAAGCCTAGAGTGCCTGTCCATAGAGCTCAGTCAGCTGAAAAAGCCATATACTCCCTCCGTATGAATGACTGGACCATTATTTTTATTATTATTTTACTGAGTGCCCTCATTATGGTTAACCTCTTGGGTGAGAGAGAGAGAGACAGAGTGAGTAAGAGAGAAAGAGAGAGAGAGTGTGTGTGTGTGTGTGTGTGTGTGTGTGTGTGTGTGTGTGTGTGACAGAGAGAATATGCATCTCTGAATATCTGCTCATATAAGGGGGGAGAGAGACAGAACGAGGAAAAGCTGGAAAGCGAGGGCAATTATTTTTCAGCGCCAAAGCCTTGGAGACAGATTAGTTTTAATATCACACCCATTTTTATTGCACACAAGGGATGGAAGATGAATTCTGTGCATTGCAGAATTTTAAAACTGTCTGCACTAGACCAGTTGACACGTATGAGGTCGAACTGTAGTCAGAATACATGCACAGCGCGCGCGCTCGCTCGCTCACACACACACACGCGCCTACTCATTCATTAGATATTAAATGTCTGTAGAGCTGAGATTATCTGTGGAATAAAAGAATGGATGAGTAATCTATAAATGTAGGAGTGTGTCTGCACCATCATTAACTTTTCCACTACGAGCACTGCAACAAGCATTGATGTGTGAGCAGCCTTTTGAACCCACATGCAAGAATGAACTGTTCTACAATAATAATAATAATAATAATAATAATAATAATAATAATATTATTATTATTATTATTATTAACCTTCCATCAAATAGTCACCCGAGGGCCCGCATGGTGGTGCTGCCTGATAGCTCCAGGGTCCCTGGTTCAATCCTGAGCTCAGGATATTGTCTGTGTGGATTTACACGTTCTCCTGTTTCCTCAACGTTCTACGGTTTCCTCCCACAGTAGTGCCAGTGTATTAGTGAATGCATGTCTAAAGTCACACAATCGCATTGTGTTATTCTGTATTACAAACAGATTAGTTATGTAGTTTCTAATACTGTTTGACACACTGATATCTAAAAAAAAAAAATCTATGAAACTATGGTGCATAGCTAAAAACAGTAGCAGCAGCCTCTCTCCATGCAGTCTCAGGCAGGAGGCATGGCCCAATGTCTGGAAAATGGTAATAATGCACTAATCATAGGTTTATTGGTAAAAACAGGGTTCTGAATGTACAAATAGGCTACATTTGTTTTATTTTTTTTTTAAATACTAACATTCGGCTAAATGTTCATGTAGAGTTGGTACTACTGAGCCAAACAGTAGCTTTCGAAATGAGTGTGTGTTGATGCAGTTTGCATAGTTTCTGGCTCCAAGGTTCCTGAGGAAGCTTTGTTTTTATCCATACAACATACTTTCATTTTTATAAACAGCAGTGTGTCATAGCATCACAAACCTCGAACAAATTTAGGATTTAGACATGCAGTGTGCCTGATACTAAACTGGTAGCTGAGCCTTGAAAAAAATTAAATAATTTTTTAAAAAAATTTTAATTTTAAAAAGAGCACTTCGAACATGTCTTTGGGTGATCAGATACATTTGGAGTAACAAGTGGAAAATTGTGCACATTTTGTTTAGTTTTTTTGATGAACTCTTCCTGTAAATAATTAAGGGCATTTAAAATGACACAATTATACGGTCAGAAAACACATCCAGCTGTATATGCTCTTAGTCCTCAGAGTCTTGCCATCAGAGCATTATGGGTAATCTGTTGCTCTGAGTGGAGTACTTTCACCCAAGCCTTAGCACTCAAAAATCCTAAGCTTCACTTCTGTCTCACATTCAGAGAGTTGCACATAAAATAAAGGCACTCTGTATATGACGACAATTAGCAACGAAGCAGAAATGAGCTTTAAAAAAGATTTTATCTGCCTCCTGAAAGTGCGCATATATATATATATATATATATATATATATATATGTATATATATATGTATATATATATATATATATATATATATATATATATATATATATATATATATATATATATATATACACACACATACATATATACACACACTCATCAGAAACAGTCTTGGAGAACAGAAACCATCAACATGGACAAGAGGGGAGGGGGGAAAAAAAAAAAAACTTAAAAAAAAAAAAAAAAAAAAAAAAATTTGCCTGCCTTTATTGAGCCAATCAGCATGTAAATTTAATTAGGGTGATTTAGTTAGAGTTTTAAAGAAACCTCTCCGTTACTGCTTCTCATAACAAAACTACACTAGACCTTTAGAGCCACTATGCATGACATCACAGCTCCATTAGAGACAGTCAATAGAAAAGCGACCCATAGTTCTTACACACGCACACAAAAAAACGCTAACAATATTTTACTAGCAATCAGGCATCATTAAACTGAATGGATGCCTGGGCTCTTGGATTTTATTAGGCTTTTTGGTGAAATCGCAGACAGCAGTGCGCAGGCTGATTACCTCCTTTGTCTCTGTAGAGTTATTAATGCTGACAGCAGCCACAGTGGAGCCTGCTGCATCACGCCACCCTTATAGGCCAGATACAGTAAGGTGGGAATAGGATGGGCCTGGTATTTGACTTCTTTGTTCATCTGGAGTCAGCCTCATTCATTAAGAAATAAGAACGCATCCTTTTTTTTTCCTACCTAGTGTACAGAACCAAAAGTTGGCTACTGATTTTTTTTGCTTTGATTTGTGAATGTGAGAAGTCTGATCTCAACCACACCTATTTGTCAACATAAAAGAATCATTAATGCAACAACAACAAAAAAATGAGTCCTAAATGTAAACACACATTTATCATATTTCCATCTATCCACCCATTTTCCATACTGCTTATCCTACACAGGGTCACAGGGAGCCTATCCCAGGGGACTCAGGGCACAAGGTGCGATGCCAACCCATCGCAGGGCACAATCGCACACACATTTCACACACTATGGACAATTTAGAGATGCCGATCAGCCTACAGAGCATGTCTTCGGACTGGTGGAGGAAACCGGAGTACCCGGAGGAAACCCACGAGGCACGGGGGAAACGTGCAAGCTCCGCGCACACGGCGGAGTCAGGAAATCAAACCTCCATACCTGGAGGTGCGAGGCAAACGTGCTAACCACTAAGTCCATTTATGATATTTAACTTTTCCATATGAAAAGCAAACGGAACAGGGAGTGTTTTTAACTAGTAATCATTTTGCTTTGGAGTAGCAATAGCTTGTATTTAGGCACTTTGGTAACACTGGACACAGCAGAAAACTTCATGAACTTCATGAACTTCATAAACAATTACTTTCTGTCAGTGAAAAATTCGCCATCACATCTAATCAAACAGTATGTGTTTGGCATTGGGCTACCAAAATGTATGAATCATAATTATAACAAGAAAAAAAAAAAACTTTTCTAAAAGTTTATAACTTTTAATAGCATACAGTAGCTGCTGGGAATTTGAAAGGACATTTTTATTTATTTATTTTTTTTTAAAGGAGACATTTCTGGGGCTTTAGCCAAGTTACCGAGGTCCTAGGACAGGTAAAGCATGCATACAAGTTACGGTCATGTGACTGCCTAATGATCATGCCCAGCCACAAGACCTAAAACAAACAAGCACTTATAATAAAGGTCAGAACAACCAGTTTGCATTAATATGAGGTGTAGAAAGTACCCAGGGACCATGCATACATCATGAACACTCACTGTGAATTGATCAGAATTAACACAGAAGTCCTCGGTCTAACATTACTTAACAGATTATCCTGTCTGAACAGTACTTTAGAAACAAAAGCAAATTATGCATACAGACACCTGGTCCCACTTTCTGATCATACCAAATCCTCTTAACAACAAATACCTCATTAAGAATTTATAAAATGTTCCTATATATATATATATATATATATATATTAGTGTACACAATACACTGTTACATTTTGTCCTGTTTTGCCATTTCTTTACCTCACATTGTTTTGTTGTGTATTAACCAAATCAGATTCCAACACCACCGAGTACTCTTCTCTTACAATATATCTGATTTCCGTTCGTGTAGGGCCTATATATGGTTCACATGTGCAGTCATTTTATCTCAATGTGCTATTTTTGTCCAAAGAAAAAAAAAAAACAGTTCAAAAGAAATGACCATAAAACAGACTTTTTGTACTCCCGGCACTATTCTTCACAGCTCTCATACCCATTTTGTAGTCTTTTGTAACTTTCTACGAAATCGGCAGTGCTGCTTTACACGCCCGGAAATTCCCGGTAATTTCTCGATTCCTTACTCGTGTTCGTTACGATAAAGCCGCCCCGGTGATCCGATTTGCGGCTTGCTGCTCGCAAGGATGAGGGATTGCAGTGACAATAGCGGGAAATGACAAAAAGAAGCGCAGTTACGAGCTCTGAAAATAACAAACTAATGCGATTCTCTCTAAGGATGAGGGATTGGAGCTGCAGAGCGATGGACAATTGGGAAATTAATTACAGCTCCAGTACACAAACACTGTAGTTCACTGCTGACCAGGTTTGTGTTCTGAGGGTTCAACTTAATTCATACTGATCGCATACCACTCACACTGAAGAAAGACACAACACTCCGACCGAGCCGAGTGATTTCATTTGAATTTGACTGAGAACGGAAATCCAGCTCCACATGCTCTGATAATTGCCTTTTAAACATGCTAGGATCAATCACTAGTCTTCGATTGCTTTTACTCGTGCAACCCGAGTCAAGCCATTTTCTTACACTCCTAACATTTACACAGTTGTGTAACGAGGCAGCAGCTCCATCTGTGTGACAGATTTGATGGGTGTGACACGAGTGATGTGTGAAGGCCTCCTACCTGCTGCTCTGTCCACATCTCGTCAACACCGGCTCAGTGTGAGGCGAGAGTGTGTTTATGTAAATGGCAGACAGACAGAGAGAGTGAGAGAGAGCGAGCATGCAGTGAGGCCACAGAAACAGGCCTCTGTCAGAAATCTCAACCTACAAGAGTCAGCAATGCTTTCACACAGACGTACACTTGTATATGAAATGGATGTTAAGATACTATGGGAAAAAACAACAACAGCTTGCTCTCTAAAAAGAAAAGTTAGTACTTTGGCCACAATAGGAATAACAATGAATGACCCACATATACTACTGACAAGCTGCTAATACCTAATCTAAAAATGTTTGGGTTTTTACCCCTTACTGCAAGGGTTCTAGCTCTAAAACGCTGCTGGTCTTGAAACAAACCAAAAAAAAAAAAAAAAGGTTGTCTCACATGATTATGGATGGAATAAATCATCATGCCAATCTTGACAATAGCGGGTTTCCTGACTCCCGTTAAATATTAGAATGGACCGTGTGGCCAACAATGTAGCGCTGCTAGCTATACCAAACATGCCAACAACAATAGCTCAAGGGCCCAACAGTGGCAGCTTGACAGCGCTGGGGCTTGAACCCCCGACCTTCTGATCAGTAACCCAGAGCCTTAACCGCTAAGCCATCACTGCCCTGTTATAGTGTTAACACACAGGATGATCGGTGTACATTCTAAGTATTTGGTCTTCTGGGAGACATGTAAACTTATTTAGCGTCTGAAGGGCAGTACTAAATGGAATAAAAAAAAAGATCTTTCAACAAAATAATAACAAATTATATCTGTTGATCATCATGTTCAAAAGTTTACACCCCCCTGGCTCTTAATGCATCATGTTGCCTTCTTGAGCATGAGTGAATGTTCGCACGTTTTCTAAGAGTTGTGTACGAGTCCCTCGGGTGTCCTCAGTGTGAAAAGACGGATCTGAACATCACATAGTTGCTGTTGGAAAGGGGTCAAATATGCAGAAGATGCTGGAAAACCAAAGAATGTGCAGGACCTGGAGGATTTTTCTGAAGAACAGTGGGCAGTTTAACTGCTCAGGACAACCAAGGGACTCGTGAACAACTCTCACAAAACAAACACAGTCGTGGATCATCCAGGTGACGACACACAGTGTTAATAATCAAGGGTGTGTAAACTTTTGAACGGAGTAATTTTTATAAATTCAGCTATAATCTTGTCTTATGGACTATATTTAAACATCTGTTATGTGAAATAGCTCCTTCAGGACAGTAGTAAATAAACAACATGGGATTTTTATGATCCCCTTATTTTGTTAACAGTATAAAGATTTAGCAGATTCTCCAAGGGGTATGCAAATTTTTGCGCACAACTGTATATAACCCTCATGTCACCCTTTCCTAATATAAGTCATCATTGTATGTTCAAATACAATATCTATGCAGGATTCTACAAA
Organism: Ictalurus punctatus; assembly: GCF_001660625.3. Lineage (NCBI taxonomy): Eukaryota > Metazoa > Chordata > Actinopteri > Siluriformes > Ictaluridae > Ictalurus > Ictalurus punctatus. Next base: position 30,289,873 of record NC_030416.2, read on the forward strand.
AAAAATATATATATATATGGAGAGGGTGTGATACAGATACATGGTTGACGAAGGAAACATTTTTGTGGGAACGCCCACACCTTGCACAAAGCCTAACTTCTGCAAGCGCTGGTCCGCTGCCAGAGCGAGGAGGAAAGGCCTGGGGTCTCCATGACATCCAAACATGCAAGAGTGAGGAGCTAATCTGGTCCAAGACATGCAGGAAATGTAATGCCAGACAGAAAGAAACGAGTGACGCAGAGAGAAAGAGAGGAAAAGTATTCAGGTATCGGCTGGAGCTCCTGCCCTACTCCATCAGCTGCTTTTTCGATTGCATTTCCCCAGCCCTGTTTTTGGGGGCCATGTGAGCTCTGTGAGATGGGAGATGAAAGAGGAGATGTTATGCTGGGAGTCTGTGATTACACTAGTGAATTGGGTTATCCATCATTTGAAATCTGTCTAGCAGCTCTTATAAGTACAGTAGCTGAGGAAAAATAGAAATACCCAGTGGTGACCCAGAAAAAGCCTTTCCACCTATATCTAATAAGCTCCTCTCAGGTAATATCCTGTATGCCACAAACCCTGGCGCATCGAGGCGCCGCTTTCTTGTCATCTGTAATCAAATAAACTGAAAAGCATTGCTTTGATGGGGCATATTTGCGATTATAGCGGTGGTAATAAGGAGGAGGTAAGAACATGCAATTTTCTTGAATTAACATCAGTTTAATAGTCTTCCATAAAGACAGCACAAGCTCCACATGTACAATAATACCCTTTCATGAGAATACTGGAGTTATAATTCTGCCATGGCGTCCCTATGCTATAGGAAAGACCAATTACATGCTGACAGTAGCTGTTTCATGATGTATGTGTGTTTACAAACAGTGTTAATACGACACCGTGTGTGTATATGTGTATGTGATCAGTGCAGTTGAAGGCCTGATTGTTGAGAGCCTGTAGAACAGATGCAAGAGAGGAAAAAAGAAATCGTGGCCTGCCTCACATTTGGTTTCTATTCATCTGGGCAGAAACACAAGCGGCTGTATTCTCCACCAACACGTCACTCGTTTTTTTTTTGTTTTTTTTTTCCTCTTCCTTTCATCTTCCTGCAGGAAGTTCATTAGAGTGAATATCACAGACTCATTTAAAGAACAATGAAGAAGCCGCTCTCGTGTGTGTGTGTGGCTTGTAATAAGGTCCTCCTCTGTTTCTCCACCGCTGATTGTGTGTGCACGTGTATGGACGTGTCCACAAGCATTTGTTTGTACAAGTGCACATATTAAGTTCTTAAGAGAGTGTGTGTGCGCGCATGCGTTTTTTAAAGCATTGCCTCACCTTTCGGGCTGTTTGCTTTTCTAAATGAATGTAATGGTGCAATCGTAGGATAAATTGCCTGCCTCACGCTCCATCTCCTTGTACACATCCCAGAGGGCCTTCTCCAAAGCGGGGCGAAAAAAAATGAAAACAGGCGCACCAGATAATTCACTCGCTTTTGCCTTGCAGATACTACTTACTATCAGCATATAATATACCAGATAAGAGACAGCACTCTAAGAGCACAGGGTCTTTGTTCTTACTGAGAAGCTTTACAGAAAGCTATGAAATGAAACGGGAATGCACAAAGGAGTATTAAACATGTTTATCATAAAATATTTGAAACTACGAAAGCATTTACATTTGAAATATTTACATGTTTTAACACTTTATTTATGGAACACATTTCCCCAAGCGAAAGCTCAAGGATACTTTACAAAATAATTCGAGAGAACATACTGCAACAGAAAAGAAGGTGTAAACAAGCACAATAACAAACCACAAATGCAAATTATACAACAAAGAGAGACAATTATTATAAGGAATTATTATTACTACGAGTCCAAAAACTAGGGAATGGTAGTTTAATGAAAAATCAGGTTGCCCTTGTAGGAGCGCATTCAACCCCTGAGGTGTCAGGCAGCTCTAACCTGCTTGCAAAAATAGTGTGCTTGTTTAAAGTGGCAGCAAAAATGCCTCAAGCTGTGGTGGCATGCCCATCAGCACCTCGACAAGATTGCAACCAGCAAGTAGGTGCTTCAAAAAGAAGCGCACAATCAGCAAACTTGACACCACAGAAGGTGTGGCCATACACCCAGCAGCAGACCGACAGGATGCTAAAACCCAGCCAACCCATCGCCAGAAACCAAGCATGCCAGAGTGGCAGGAGATGGATGGAGAAAGAGCGCAAAGCAGGCAGGAAAAGTACAGAGGTGGGGACTGCCCCAACCACAGCGGTAGGTAAACTATCAAAAATTCAGGCTCAAAAACCTCCATTACGTGAAAACCCAGACATACTAACCTAAATCTAAATATGAGAGAGAGAGAGAGCGCGAGAGAGAGAGAGAGAGAGAGAGAGAGAGTAATATACACTCAGACACTTAATTCGTCCCTGAAGTGAGCCATTACAATTAGCTTAAGCTACACAAAGGCCATTAAGACTGGGTGCATGTTGACACACAGCATATATATAGTCCTATACCATTTCTCATATTCCCCAGAGCCTGATGAGAGGGGAGATTAAATACACATATACACACACACTCTAGAAGTGTGTGTAACCATCTCAAAGTGCTCATCTATCTACCAATGAATTATTAACAAAATGCTATTTAAGAGAAAGCACTGCGGATGCACTCAGTTTAATGGTGGCATAATTGAATTGAGGAAAAATAATAATAATAAAATCACTTTTGCTATTAACTTTTGATTCAGGGCTAATTAAAGAATGCAAACAGAGATAATGCAATGTGCCTGTGGTAATATTACGGGGAAACACTAATCTGTGAATGCAAAATGGAACTGAGAAAAAAAAAAAACCCGAAAAAACAATGTTCATGTGGGAAAAGTTCTCCGTTGCTAATAATAAATACAATTTACTTACATACTTAGTTGACATTTTCCATACTTTCACCATATAGGTGGAGTGGAGAAGAAGGTTTGGGTGAATTCTAAGAATGAAAAAGGAAGAGAAATGGCTAGATTGGACTGGATGGATAAAGAGATGGAGAAGGACTGCGGAGGAGGATTGGACAGATGGGGGGGGCAGAAGAGGTTTGGATGGCTGGGACTACGGAGGAGTAGTGGATGGACGGGACTATGGAAGACGACTGGATAAATGGGGAGATAATAGAGGATTGTATAGATAGGAAGACGGAGAAGGTTTGGATCGATGGAATGATGGAGTAGTGGGTGGATGAGATTATGGAGGAGGAATGGGTGAACTGGACAATGGAGGAAGACTGGATAGATTTGATGATGGAGGACTGAATAGATGAGAGTATGAAGGAAGAGTGGAGGAGGAAACTATCGAGAAAGAATGGAGGGATGGGATGACTGGAAGTGTAGAATATGACCGGGTCAAGGAAAGACTTGAAGGATGGAGAAGGATTGGATGGATAGACGGAAAGTTGGAGGAGGATTGAACGGATGAGAAGATGAAGGATTGAATAGCCGATAATGATTCGGGGATGATGTTATTGAACTGTACGTCATTGCATGTTTTGCACAACAATGATGTCACTACCAAAAGAAATGATGATGGTTATGAGGGTGATGCAGCAGCGGAAAACGACTGATGTTGACATCAGCACTGCAGCTGGGAGGAATGAATGCAGATGCATGAAGTATGTTTGTGTCTGAGGGATTACTGCTTCACTCTCTCTCTCTTTCTCGCTCTCTCTGCCTAACAGCAACTAAACCCACAACATAAACAGGTTCACACACAGATGAAAGCCATGACCTGAAAGGTACCTGCGGCTTATAATCCAATTTCAGCACCATGCAAAGTCAGGTGGAAGTGGATTTAGAAGAGAGAGAAGGAAAAGAAGTTGAGTGCCAGGGAGAGAGAGAGAGAGAGAGAGAGAGAGAGCGAGAGAGAGGGAAAAACACCTTGCTGTGCATCTCTATATATGAACAACTTTTAACAGTTCTCAACAGCCAAAATCTCTGGAGCGAGAGATATCCCCCTCTTTCCCCTTCTCTCCCTCACTCTCTCGGCTTACAGCGGCAGCTTAGAGAATATAGCTCTAATGGGAGCAGCCGTCAATCAAGCCGGTGCGTATCACAGTGGTGAGGGTTTGCTTTTCGCTTCCCAAATCTCAATCAGCATGGCACCTGTCAGTTCAGTGCACGCTGAGCATGCTCTAGTCTGCTCTCCTGCACCTGAGTCCTGTAGAGGTTCAGGTCTACCCTGTCGATTGCCTGTCTAAAAAAACAGAAACAAAAACAAAAACAGGTCATTCATGATTATAGACTACTTTGTAAAATAAGCCAAATACATGTATAAATGTAGAAGTCTGTCCACTCTAATGAACAGAACTGAAGAAATAACAGCAAGGTAAAGTCAAAGAACATATTTCGGGATACTGTTATAGGGTAACCAGGCAACATTTCCAAGTATATATGAGAGAGAAAGAAAGAGAGAGAGAGATCCAATTGTGCGAGAGAAAGAGAACAACAGAACGAGGCTGGTGAGGGAACAACTGTTTAGCGCGTCTATAGCGTAGGTGAGAACAGGAACTAACTTGTCTCTCAGATATTCCACAACATTAACTCTAATTATAAACCATTAAAATGTTCAAAGTTTCATTCGTTATTATAAAGTATGCATTGGAACTGCTGACGAATCGCTGTGCTAGAAGCAGAATGACGCACTCAGACCTCTAGTACATAGAGCGTTCAGCAGAAGGGACGAATACAGGCAGTAATAAACACAGGGAACAGTGGTGTGTGTGTCTCTCATGGAGTGGCAGTAAAGCCGGAGAGCGTGTAAGGGGTCTGGGTTTACAAGTTTTCACCGCAGCTTCCACACACATTACGAGCACCGGAGCCCAGGTTCTCTCTGTTCTACTGCCGCAGTGACCTTCTGATTGGGACTCGCACACAGCCGGATGGACCTGACTCAGGATTTCACTTCTAGATTGGCTGTGTTTGTACAGCTGTGGGCTGCTTGCAGCAGACTTGTTTTCTGTGTTTTCACTAATCTGCTGGACCTCAGACTGGGGGCTGGACCTCCTCAGCACAATCTGAGGTTAATGGGCCTGGAAACATTTTTGGCAAAGTGAAAAGAGCCTTTTATTGATTTTGGAGCCATGGGTTGTGCCGTGGGAGTAGAATAAAAATGCGCGCACACACACACACTCACACGGTAACGACTGGCCGTACATGTGCTTTTAAAAGAATGGGCCGGTTCAATTTCCCATCTCTAACCCATCACTCGAGTTGGTATTCCATGACTTCAAAACACATCTCCGTGGCTTTAATCCACATCCAAAAAACAATCGTGCCACCGCATCACTTTTCATCGCCAGCTGATCAATAATGTGCTTATTGTCTCTGTACCCAACGTAGGCCCCGAAGGCTTAAACTTAAGCTCGGCTCATTCAAAAGCCTTTCGTTCTCATGTTTATTTGCTGGAAAATAGAAACAAAAATTGAACTCACATGATCCCTTGTCCTGACTCACTTTTCTCTCTAACAACCTATTGTTGTGCACTCCCACCCACATCACATGCTAGTCACTGGATAGCTTCTCAGACTTGGTGTTCCCGTGCTAAAAGATTGGCTCACTTCTTTTTATAAATACATATATTTATCCGCAATGACTCAATGGTTGGAAGGGATTCCAAGCAGGGCATCACAAATAAACAGATTAAAAAAAGGGTTCTGTTTTGTGCACATGTCTGGCTGTGGATATTTGTAGCCCGCACGATTGATCTATTTAGATGAGAAAAGAACTCGTGATGCTGGCTTGGAGTACCGTCATAAAATCCTGATAGTTATGCCTCTGAAATGTGCTGACTAGTACCATGCACATGAGTGACCACATGTAGCGGAGATTTGCTTAATATAATTAACAGGATTTAGCGCTTCAAAAAATCATGATAAAGCCTTATTTGATACCAAGTCATCATGCATTCCGCAGTCTCTATGATATAGAGTTGCGTGCAAAAGTTTGCGCACCCTTCATGTAAAATAAGAATTATTCAACAAGGCATTTAGGGTGCTGGCATACACACAGGTGAAATAGCTGGAGATAAGGCATTAACACTGGTGATATTAGTTCAAAATCTTGCATTTCCCTTTGGGAACATGATTTTTTTATTTTTATTAACTTGTCGCATTTTTATCTCTTTTGGACAGTATTTATATCCTCCCTCTCAGCCATAATATTCGCTGAACCTGAAAGAGCTGTTCCAAAATGTGTTTTTCACTTCACGCCAATTTTCTGTTCACTATTCATAAACAGTGGGGATACAAACTTTTGCATTTTAGCATTTTTATATATATATATATATATATATATATATATATATATATATATATATATATATATATATATATATATACATACACACACACAAATTTATTTGCAAACCATCTGGAAGCAGCTGATTTGACAAAAATCTGTACTTAAAATTGTAAAAGTGTTCAAATTGACAGATTTGTTTCTCTTTTTCAGTGTTAAATACTTTTCATAAATAATTACGTTTTTAACACATTTAGTTTTGTAAACACTATATAAATCAACTTGTGTTTTTCTACACAATACTGCTGTACTGCTGGCAGTGATGCAGGTCATGCATCATAGAAATGCCATGGAGAACTGTGTTATGATATTTTTGTCAGATCGTGCACCATTAAACGTCCACGGTACGAAAACATTTACTTTTGTGTTGCGTGTATAAGAATAACCACTTCAGACCTGTTTACTTTTTCCACTCTGCTTTGGGAATATTCGCACCGATCAACTTCTGACTCTGAACTCGGTGAAAGCCATATGTATCCATTTATTATGTAGAGTCAACATTCGCTTGTGGTTAAAAGCTTTTTATAGCAGGACTCTGACACCATGAAATTTCCATTAGCTTTCATTTGCAAAAGCAAAAAGGTTGTTTGCCTCGATTCACTGATGAAGGCAGGCTGATTGAGGTGCTGAGAAACTGAAATGCTTTCAGATTGCAGACAAAATGCATTATGGCATTTCTGTAGATTGCAGGCCTTGGAGCTGAATAAAGAAAGAAAGTGGCAAATTAATTCCACGGCCACAATGATAAATATTACGGCAAATTTCACAGAGTCTCCGTCTGAAGTGATATGCAAAGCATGAAAGTTGCTGCCTTTTTTTTGTTCTTGCAAAGATAAGATTCCCTCAGTTCTCATTACTTCTTACAACATGTACACGTAGCATGTCTTATACACATACATGTGCAAATTATCCAGAAGCAAGGCAATTTCTTAGAGAACTGGTGTTGCTGAGAAACTGGAGCTTGAGGTTTTAAAATGATAAACAATGCCAAGTTAAAGTGATCTCCATATTTACAGTATTGTGCAAAGGTCTTAGGTACGTAAAAAGAAATGCTGTAGGGTAAAGATGCCTTCAAAAATAATTAAATTAAATATTTCTATATATTAAAAAAATACTATGAAGAGCAATAAACAGTAATAAATGGAAACAGTCAATATTTGGTATGACGACCCTTTGCTTAAAAAATGAGTAGTCTCAGGTAGAATGAGTGCAGTTTTATAAGGAAATCAGCTGTTAGTGTTATCGAGCATCTTGCAGAACCAGTCACGGTTCTTCTGGAGACTTTGACTGTCGCTCTCGCTTCTTATTTTTGCAGCAAAACCCAGCAGCCTTCATTGTGTTTTTTTTGTCTGAAAAGTGTCTCTTACGTAATAGACTGTTTTCTTTAATGGCATACAAACATTTTTTCTAACATTTAATTTTGTGCTGGAAAACTAATATTTGGGATAATTAAAAATAAATAAATAAATAAATAAATCTAAAAACAAAGTTCGTACTGAAACAAAATCGGGTGCCCAAGACTTTTGCACAGTACTGCATATTTGTGTGAGGACTGACTATGCTTTTTGCAAAAGGGAGAAAAAGAAAAAGAGAGAGAGACTGTTATCATCTTCCCCCCGTAAGGATGGTACTATCCATGTTGCTATAAATAGGCCGCTGTTGGCATTAAGAGAGAATGAGACGATGATTGTGAATTCAGCGGAGGAGACAAAAGCAGCCGTTTATCACACACTCCAAAGCAGCAGCCAGTGCAGTGTGCCAGCTAGTAGCTGCCGAGGCCGAGCACACCCAGAACAAAGCGCTGGAAATAAAACGGGCTTCACTCGCTTTTTCCCTCTTGAAAGAAGAGGAGGGACAATACGCTATAGTAAACGTTCTGGTTCTTTTGCACCTTATCTGAGAGTCATGTCTTCCACTTAATCATGCATTTAAATAATACATGTGCCTCACATTCAGTGTTAGTGAGAAACGTATAGAGCTGTTGTGAGCGCAAATCCTAGGACTGTCAAAGAGCGAAGGAACAAGCCCAATGAAGCAGTTTAAACAAGAAATGAACCAATCAATGATCCCACATCCGGCTGTTATTTTCATTGACGTGTGACACACATTGACACAAAGTACTTGTGCTGAAATGAGGCTTCTTGCTAGGGGACCAAGAGTACCAAACTGGGACATATGGGTGGAGCTAGAAATAGTGCAAACTACTGACTGGTCCAAACCAATCATCACAAAATTGTCAGGCAACTGCTAGACAGTCTGTCACAAAATCTTCACTGGGTGCAATGGAAAGCCAAAAAGTTCAGACTGATTTCCTGTTTAATGTCTCAAGTAAATCCAAAAAAACCCCCCAAAAAGTTGTTAATCGATGTTAGAATTCTGCAATCAATGATTTCTACTATAATGCATGCACGACCTACGTCTCTTTGCATACTCATAAATGATTATAGTAGCAAACATAACGCTTTATATTCATAAATATACGGTACGACTTTAAGAAGTCTGCTCAAAGGAACATTGTAGTGTCTAATGCACTTAGGTATTAGGTGTTATAATGCATTGTGGGGCCTGCCATTATATACTCATATACTCATGCTTTATTTAGTGCTGCATGTAACTATAACAACCTGTGAGTATTACAGGCTTACGCTACTGCAGGTGTTACAAGATATTGGGTGTGCTACATAACATGTTATAAATACATTTATACGGCCTTGTTAATGCAGAATTCACAGGAAATATAACTCATGTTCTTACATCATGTTGAAAATACTGCCACCACACCGCAACCTACAGAAATCTCCTCCTACTGTAACCTTCATGAGATCGTGCAGCCACAGGGGTTAACCATCGACCATTAGCATCTCCCTGCTATCCCCAGAGATATCGACACCCAGATTAAGCAGGTTATTGAGTGGCTGCATAGTGTCATGGAGTCACATGGACTTGAGGTTACGCCACAGGGGAAGCACTGCGCTGAAAGATCCACGTCGCAGTGGGAGGGGGAGGGGCTACTGGTGAGACTCACAGCATGCCATCTCGCGCTGTGGATAGTGAAAGGTCACGTAGCAAGTGGCAGTTGTCAATCATTAGCTCGATACGATTACACTCGATGAGGTAATTATCAGCTGGCTAAGCAACTGTGCTGAGAGTTAGTAAAGCTGTCCCATCACGCTTCGTCCACCATCGCCGACGCTAAATCACACACACAGACGTCGTAATGAAAAATCTTTGAGCAAGGTCTTAAAATAGACACCGGAGAGTTGTGGGGGAAAACACTGTCATGACACAGTGGTGTGCACAGCTATATAAGAGATAATGAAGCAACGGGAGAAAACTGGATTTTAAATGTTTTTAAATTAAATGCTGATGTAGCTGCGGAGGAAAGCGGAATGACAGAATCCTTTTCAGTGGGGAATAAATGATTAGCAGTGCTTCAGGAAGATAAAGAATCTGTTTGGTTTGGGGTTTTTTTTAAGGCTGAAAACAAGCACAATAACTTTTCAGCCTGAGGTCGCAGAGAAGTGCAACATTAAAGTTTTAACAGCAACATCTATAACACAAGGCAAGCACATTTACTTTTTTCATGGCACCAGGAAGAAAACTATGGGTGGGGTGGGGTGGGGGGGGACATCTGTTTTGTTCTTAACATGGCACAATCTCATTGTATATGGATGACTTTGCCCTTCCCAGATGACACAGATGGATTTCCAGAGATTGGCTGTGTGCTGCACAGACTGAGATGGAGACAGGACTTGACATGATCTGCTATAATAAAGGAGGCTTCTAGTTATTAAATTTTCGCACCTTGAGCATTATTGATGATTTTCCTTCACTGTAAGACCTGCCACTGGGACATGTTGGTGAAACATTATTATTGCATTTGACTTTTGCTTTTCCACGGTGAGGGAGAGATTAAGTCGTACACTAGAGGACACGTGAGCATATACAGGATCATTTTCAAATGCACAACAAGCAGCTGGATCTTACCGGACAGCTGTAATGCTGAGCTTCATGATACTACTTTCTACCCAGGGCACCTGATTTCAAAAACACCAGCACAGCTTCATCCTTGAACACAGAGAGAGTCTAAGTATCGCCCCCTACCTGTCCGAAGATAGTGGTCCTCCGTTGCGTGGCTTGTTGACTTGGGCGTAGAGACTCTCTAGGCCCTGATCTCTGGGACTGTGTGGCCTCTGGTCCTGGTTCAGGCTCTGGCTGCTGTCCATGGACGAGTCGAGTGAGCCGATGCCTGCGTAGGTGTGTTCCTCATCAGAGCTGAAAGCTCGGGTCACGTCTTGAATCTCGGCATAGTCTCTCTCCCTGGCCTGTCGCTCCCGCAGCTCCCTTTTCTTGGCCTGGATCCTGCAAACACACACAGTACATAACATTGTTGGATTGTCTGATCTGTACTTAGACAAAGTAGAACATGTGGATAGGCAATTATCCATCATGGTGGGCCATGACGTTTTTAGTTGATTTTTTTATTTTAAGTTTTGCGATTTTTTCATCAGATCTAACTCAGCCAATGAAAGGGTTGTTGATTATCTCATTAGTTGTTGATTATCTCATCAGGTATAGTGGGGCTTGTGAACCCACCGTTAGGAGATGAACAGCAAATCAATCATTTCAAACTGAAATGAGTCGAGAGAAATGATCAGAAAACAGATGAAATAATTGCCAGTTTTAACTGAGGATCAGACTGCCAGAGTTTAGCTACTAAATCCTAAAAAAAACATCTGCCCTATGAAACATCAAAAACCCTGCAAATATGAAGTGCAGCTCTAAGAGATAAAGAACCTTAGGTATATGATCAGTGTTTTTTGTCATCACTCCCTGCTGTGTTGATGTTTGCCTGAGTTCAGAGCTCCTACCGGGTTAATAGACTGCTCAGACACCACCCTCCCTTCCTGTGTTTACCTTGGACCCTTACCCCTATTACGACGGCCTGCTCAGTGGAACCTTGAGACAAAATTCTTTCAAGAACCTCCAGTGGGAGAACATTTCAATCAGCTTTCTGCAGAGGTTAAGCCCTTTCTCCTCAGAGTGCCTCTCCTGCTGCTTCCTCTTAGAGAGCAGAGTCAGAGCAGGCCTGCTACGGCTGACGTCGTACAGAGCTGCTAAAACAGCCAGTGGGAGATCTTCCGGACAGGAGTGGAGCAATACGTCCTGTAGGCGTCTTCCCAAATGGCAGGAAAACTGGGGCCTCTCTGATCTTTCTCCAGCTGCCCCTTCGCATATTTTCCTCAACTGCATGCTGTTTGTTTTTTCCCTCCATAAAGAAACCAGTTTACTGAGGACAAATTTGAGCTGAGGTGCATGATGTAATTTAATTTAATTTAATTATTTTGGATTAAAGCGTGTGAGCGTGTTTGGGAACATATCTGTGTTGGGATGCGGGCATCTCCTGGAATAGGAATGCATTCAGGGTAAGCCCCCTATAGCGTGACCCATGGCACACACATCCTGTCCACGTTATTAGAGCCAAATGAGCTTTAACGTTGTGTCTGTTTCTCAGCTTCAGTTTCCCACCGCGCCCCCCCCAATCCACACTGCTGAGAGTGCCTTGTTTCACCAGCACCCCAGGTCACAGTTGACCTCTGCCCTTTGCCAGCTGCCCATCACGACTCTGACTGACGGCTCCATGTAGCAATCTTTGGGCCAACTACGGGTTACCCTGGGAAGAAAAATTAGATGTTTCCGCAGTTTCTCATAAGCGCAATCTAATTTCCCAACAATGAACATTCTCTCTCCGTGACAGCCTAATACAATTACAATGCCATTTACTGTAGCTTCATTTTGTTCCCTTTCTCGCCTGTGCAAATCTAAGTCTGGAGAGGACTGTGTGAGAACTGCGTACTTATCCGTGTCATGTGCAGTTAATAGCCTAGTGGTAATGAGAAAAACTGCTGGGGTTTGTAAAACCAATAATGCCATTGTAAACCCAAATCTTCCGACTTCACACAAACAAGCATTTTTCTTAATCAAACTCTTGGCTTGAAATCTCAAAAGAAAATCCACACTTTGGAACATGCTGGTTTTAGGCTGTTGATTTAATATCAGGGACATGAACATGGTGAAACGCGAGAGGACAGCGAGGTCAGCCCACCTGCCGTCTGCTCAGAAACTGATGTCACCTCGCTGCCCGGAACGTCTCTGCTCTGTGTTATGGCAGGTTTTACAGAAACCCAATAGCAAATCCATCCCTCTGGCAGACTGCACATAATAGACAGATAGAATCTGCTATGGCACTGTATGTCTCAATGAGATAATGCCCAGTATGAGTGAAAGCACCAGGCCATACCTGGCCCTGTGGTGATACACCAAGACAGCCAATAGACAAGAAGAGGTAAAACTGCTATTTGCCAACAATGCCATTGCTTTTCTAACTGCTTTACCTAGAGTACTGGGGAAAAACTTGGTTTAATATGCGTTGTCGCTGCACTCAAAGATTAGTCACATTCAACATTGGTCTTGCTGGCCCGTAACTTTGAAATGGCTACCACTGAGAAGGACCATTGTATGGGATGTGTCAGGACAAGATTTATTTTATACAAGCAATGATAAATTAATTTCCGGTACGGTATTGCTGCTTAAAGCATACTTACTCCCTCAAGCATACTTCCTTTTGTGCTTTCCTCCTGTAAGAATTTAACTTGCGGAAATGATCGTAGCATACATTCAAAAAGCACTAATTGGGCATTAAGGACCCTGTTTGTACCTTAAATGAGCCGTTGCACTGGATTCACAAGAAATGTACCTTTACCTTTTCTGAGAGGGTTTGTGTGTAAGTGCTCCTATAAGGGCATGTTTTACATTTGTGGACTGCCATCCATCATTACTGTAGACTGATACCGTAGGTACTCGGGAAATGCATTCAGGACGGGTCTACTTGTGCGCTTAAATGTTTGTATGTGCGGATATGAGCTCGGGCTAGCTTGGTGAGAGTCCACTGTCTCTTGTTTACTTCATTACACAATTAAAGGCCTGTTGTGGCGTTAGTTCAAAAGACAGAAGTGGATAAACTGAACATGATTACTGCTCTGTCAATTTCTCTCTGTCCCTCAATGAGTGAAGGCCATCAAATACTCCTGGTGTTTCATGTGGCAATGGTCCAGAATCATTACCCACCCACATTCAAAGATAATTAGTGCCAACTGCTCCACTGTGTACGAGTGTGTGTGAGAGTGAGAGAAGAATATGCTTATTTCCTCTGTGTGTGTGGGAATGCAGATGTGTGACCAATTAAGAGTTCGATGTTTTTATTAGCTTGCATATGCACTGCCCGTTGGTGTGTAGGTGTTCTGGCAGAAGAATGATGGTACTATCGCTGAAAGCTATGCCTACCATTACGTTTCTAGGTAACAGCCGAGAGAAAAAGAAACAGTCCCTAACACGTTGGCCTATATGTCTTCAGACAGCCATTAGAGCCTACATATGCACGAGATGTTATACATGTCTGCAACACCTCATTAAGAGCTGCCCAAGTACAGCCAAGTACCTTTCATATGGCTTCTTTATCAGAAGATCGGCTATCAGTATAACCCTTTCTCTGCCAAAACCACACTGTAATATTCTAAAAAATAAATGTTGCATAACCCAAAAGATCTAAAAAAGGTTTCGTATGATAAATTACACATTTGACTTGTCTTGTGAGCGATTAACAAAAGTAGGAAAATAAAGCTCACTGGTGCTTGGAGTTGTGTTTGTAAAAATGGTTGGGGGTGAGGGGTGTTAGCCAGGAATGGCACTTTGGCTAGCCTGCGGTCCTTCCTTTCCTCACTGAATAAATCTCACTGCTTATCAAAACAACACAATTTGGCAAGCTACACAAGCACCCTCCACCCGCAACACCTCCAACATGCTGAGATGATCAAAAGAGTGTGACAGATTGCTCCAACACAGAATGACACAATTATGCCCTTTGTATATTTTAAAGTCTGCTATAATTGCGTTAAGTACATATAGATGAGTGACAAATTAAAGGGAAAACCAGTGGCTCTGTTTGGCTGTGGGGTGAAAGTTATGCTCTGTATTTTGCTGGGATGGCTTGGATCCGCTTGTAGATGAGAGAATCACTGCAAATGAATAAGACAAAATTGTTCTTCTGATCACTTTTATCCTGTGATGAAACATCTCTATACTGACGGTTGTGGGCTATTCCAGGATGACCCCGCCCCCATCTACAGGGCACAAGGGCTCATTGAATGGTTTGGTGTAAATCATATTCTATGGCACTCAATGGATCGTAACCCAGTTGAACACTTATGAGAGATTTTGGAATGATGTGTTAGACAGCGCTCTCCACCATCATCTTCATCAAACTGGGGGAACATCTTTTGTAAGCATGATGTTCATCCCTCCAGTACAGTTATAGAGACATAGACTCCGTGCCAAGGCACACTGAGGCTGTTCTGCCGTCTTGTGGTGGCGCTAAACATTTCTGGATACTATATGTTTGCTTCCCATTCATTTTAATTACCCACCTGTATATGTGAATGCAATATATTTAGTATAAATTATATGGTTTTATATGTACTTTAAACTAGTACTAATTTTATACTTGATTTATACTTTATACTTGTAAGTGAACTTATTACAGTTTTGAGTTTATTTTCTCCATGTACACTTCCAACTAGGTACATTTTACAATTAGTGTACTTCTCTCAAACTGTACATATAATAAATCCGGATAACGCTGAATAAGCTGCTCACTTCCCCCATGAGTGATAAGAAAACAAACAAACAACAAAAAAAACAACAATATAATCATAAGGCGACCCATCAGATGATGCCTGTGGTGTCAGAACTGCCCAGAGTGTAACAATTATAACCATTTGCAGGATATAAAAATCCTACAGACCACTTTAAGCCACAGGCTATCAATTCAATGACAAACACAATCAGGTCCACGATCAGCCTGTGTCGTCTGCCTTTGAACTCGGCATTCTAATTAGTCTAGTCAAACGGCAAAATGTTACAAAAGGCTCCTGAGCATAATGAGCTACAGTAATTATTTTGTAACACAATTACTGCCACGGTACAGGAGGAGTGATTGGCTGTGATAATGATTAACATGCATTAATGCGTCAAATAAAGTATGAAAATATGTGCAGAGCTGTGGGCAGACTCGCAATTTTTTTTTTAAATGCAGTTACAATTTAAGGGGAGCGGAAATACTAGTAGAATTTCAGCTAAGAAATGTGTACTTTTTATGCAGCTGATTTGCTTTTCTGAAAAGAGGTATGAGAAATGTGCAAATTGACACATTAAAAAAAACAAGTTAAAAAAACAAAAAAAAACAAAAACAAAAAAAACAACAACAGGAATATCAAGGACAAATTCTTTAATAAATCAAATCTTTACTACTGCTGACCACAACCATAAGCCAAAACTATATCAAAATAAATAAATAAATAAATAAACAAACATACAAAAACCAAGGGCTCGGGTTAAACACCTCTTAAATATCCTAAAAATAGATGGATGCATACAGGCAGAAAAGACTCTAGAGGGACCAGTGGGAATCAGACACGCATTTATGAGCAGCCTTCCGGCTGGTGCGTGGGCCCCTAGGAAGAAAGGAAGCTGCTAGTTGCGATAGCGGGGCTAGTTGAAATAGGGCTGAGAATCGGAGGCGTCTCAGGCTGGCTACACTCAGGAAAAAGCCAAACAAACAAAAGGAAACCATAGGCTTAAGGAGCAGGAAACCAGGAGATGGACGAGTGCTAGCCGCTGATTAGCCGCAAAATGGAGCCGGGAAGATAAGAGCGCAGCTAATCTGCTAAACGGAAGACCATGTTTACCGCTCTTAATTCTGTTCAGTGGTCAGTACTATGCTCTGAAACCAAGCATTTATATTCACAAATCCACAAACCTACATCCCGTTGTATTTGTTAACACACTGATACAGATGAGAGGATGTCATGCATATTGTTCTGTGGTTCCTGTCCCTGGCTGGCTGGCTGCAAAACCCTAGAGGACTTCCTCAGAGATTGTGCCCTGAATGTGTCCCCCCCCCATCTCTAATTGGAGCTCTGCCATGGTGGTCCTTACATTCAAAGCAATTTTAAAAAATCTAAAATCATGCAGGGGTCCATGAACCACCACAGGCATAAACAAAGCCCACCAGAAGAGTCGCTGTGCTGCTGATGAGGCACGGAAAGGCTGGCGGCTGGAGGACCGGCAGAGGACTGTGGGCAGCAGCTGCTTACAATTTACTCAATTGTGGCAAAACAAATGCTACTGATGCAGACACTCCATCATCCTCAGCCCACATCAAGCCCGATAGCACTCTGCCTGCTTTCAAAGCTTTCTTTTTTTCTTCTTATTTTTATTTTGCTCAGTGTTGCAGGGGGCTGTCATCCATACAGCAGTGACAGAAGAGGATTTAGGGAGCTTAAGTCATTCACAAATATAGCAATGTAAGCCCTAAAGCTCATGAGTTTCATGAACATCTTAGCGAGCAAGTACACTAAATCTGCTGCAGTGCTAGTATGATGGTTGATCCACTATACCTGTGGTTATTCTTTTTCAGGTATGGATTTGGCCCTCCTCGTCTTCGTGGAGTTTAGCGATCCCGACGAGCACCTGAGAGTGCTCCCACATATGCAGTGTTTAATCCGTTTTAACTGACCCCTGTTGTGTTTTGCCCCTCACAGGGGTTTCTTTAGTTAGGTGAGAACACAGTATTCACATTCACACTCGTGCACCACAATAACCAGTACGAGTGTGTCTGAGCAAGGATGTCTCGGTCCTCACGTTTTTTGGTGTGTTTAAATTGTGCAGTGTGAAAACAAACTAAACCAAATAGCAAAATGAGCCAAAGGTATCAATTTCTCGTGGCAAACAGACTAATATTTACCCGTAAACTACCTCCACTCTTACTACACCTACCATCACCTCGTCTAAAATATCAAAAGCCTGTAGAAACGGCCTTGTCCCTGTGGCGAGTGTAATCAATCACAGCTTTCGGCACTGGTTCACATGCAAACATGTACACATGTCTGTCCAACATGTGCTTCACTGTATAATAACTCAATATCAAAAAAATACAGCACCTATTGATTTTTTTTTTTTTTTTTTTTTTTTTTAAACAGCTGTCAGTCTCCCTAGTGCTTTGAATATCATGTTCACGCTGTGGTGGCTGAGTAGATTATTATTGCTGGGACAATTTCCCTAAAGGACTCGCCTCTATTAAGTGGAGGAATACTCAAGCATAGAGATGTTGGGGGCGGGAGGAAAGGAGAAAACAAATCTTGATTTAATTCAAGATGCAAACCCGAGAGACCTCCACAAACAAAATCCATATTAGTTTTTATATATATATATATATATATATATATATATATATATATATATATATATATATATATATATATATATATATATATGAACCTTCTTTAGAAAGGAACTATGGAAATAAATGAAGCTATGGGATGTGACAAATGTGTATTTGATTGACTTGGGCATTGATTGTAGACACCGCGAGCTGCCAGCAAGCACACTCTCTCTCTCTTTCTGTACTGGAGCATAGAGTTGGCGATGTTCTGGGCTGCAGGCCAGAGCCCGATTTCCAATGCCCATGGTGGAGAACACCACAGGCCAGGCAGGCTTCTTTGATAATGGGCTCCAGATGTTTCATTGACGAGGCCAGCCTCATTGTCAGCGCCGGGCCTGGGTGCTCTCTCCATGGAGGCCTGCACTGGCCCTATTGTTGCGATTCAATTATGCTCCATTAGCAAAAGTGGCTTGATAACCGAGTTCATTTGGTTTGTGTGGTATAATAGGGGGTTGCAAGTCCTCTTCACGTACGGGAAAGCAATTGATATTGTCTTCTTCTTGTGTGTGAAAAATTAATAGGGATTTGTGCTGTTGTGAAAGAAGCACTGAGTGTAAACAATGCTTGTTTGCATTGTTGTGGTTGAAGGCGGCGGTGAAAATGAACGAAATATCTGGCAGGTATTTGAGCTTTTTTTTTTTAAACCTCAACTCTGCCGACAGATACCAGCCAGTGTAGATGCTACGGTAATTAACGGAGTTAAAAACACGACTGTTTCAAGACAAAAGTGTCGCAGTCGAGTTTAAATCAAATAATAAGCTAATGAACACAATTAGTACCCACCAGCAGTATCTCTCTTATGCTTAACTGGTTGAAAAATCTTAACAAAAATACTGAGGAAATCTTCAGTTACATTTTTCAAAAGCAACATATAACGGCTGTGAAAACACTCACAATTTGAAGGCCGTGTTGGACACACAGTCCCATGTTGGCCGAGCGCTCCAATTAGCACTCAGACCTATTCGGCAGCACAAAAGTGAAAAACAATCCATAATTGATCAATTTAATGCACTCTTATAAAAACCACTAAGCACTCGCACAAACACTGCAGCACTTTCACAGACTTTACCTTTTCCCCCTAATTTGGTTAATTAGGCAAGTTTCTGATACTGCCTGTTTAACTGTGAGGCTTTTTGCACAGCAGTGGGAGTTGGATCAAGCCTCACCTCTCTCTCTCCAAACGCATCCTCTGCATCTCCTCCTCTGTGGCCTGCATGTCATCCATTTTGTTCTTGCTCGAGCCTTTGCGCTCCATCTTGTCCCCTGTTCTCTCGTCTTTGCGGTGTTTGCCAAACCTGAAAGAGGGGAAAATGGAAATGCATTCAGACGTGGTGGTGAGATGCCATATGCACAGTTTGGCTTAGGATGTACATGAGTCATTTTTCTTTCTTTTTTTTTTTCCAGGTGTAAACAAATTTACCTGGCAAGCTGTGTGACTTATTAAGAAAGACTTTGAACAGGTGTAACTACAGCAATAAGTCTATAGTCCAGACGTCCTTTCAAAAAATTGTCAAGGGGAGGATCAAGCAAGAAGCCAGATGCAAGCGAAAGAGGAATGGAAAATAGACTGCTACTTAGACTAGAACAGGAGTATTCAACTAAAAGTTGTGAAGGTTCGGCTACATAAAATTCCTTGTAGTTACCTTTTCAGTTCAATTTTATTTGTGTAGCGCTTTTAACAATGGACGTTGTCTCAAAGCAGCTTTACAGAGACATATGAACACATGATACAGATTTTAAGTGTGTGAATTTATCCCTATTGAGCGAGACGGTGGGGACGCTGGCAAGGAAAAACACCTTAAGATGATACGAGGAAGGAACCTGTGTATGTGTGTGTATATATATATATATATATATATATATATATATATATATATATATATATATATATATATATAGATAGATAGATAGAACATAGATTTGTATCATTTTGGTTAGTCAGAATCATAGAACAAACAGGGATTGAATAAAGTTGGGGGAAAATCCCAGCAGTGAATGAATATTTCCTTATAGTTATGTCTTTGCCATGTTCTTGGCCTGGTTGATGCATGTGTGTCATGGTCAGTAATCCGCAAAACAAGCACACAGCGAAATGCACTATAGCTCTGCTGTTCCTGACTGATTTGCATCTTAATCACTGTTTCTTCCTGAGTCCTTGCTCTCAGGTCAGGATGTGGTAGAGAACGGCTGCTCACACACAGGAACGCTATTTGATGTTGGCCTTCAGGCCAAAGCCATTATCAAGACTGGCCCTTTGGCCAAACCCACAAACACGCACACAAACATTGAAAAAGTCATCTAGCTCCTTCAGGACTTCCCAGTGATGTCATTTCCTCCAGGCTCTTCCCGCACTGACGGCAGCTGAGTCATTGAGGACAGACCGCACAGGAGAAAATGAATGCGTTCAGGTTTAATACCACTGCCAATCACAATTGTGGATAGTATTGGAACAGTGCTATGGATTTTCATTCTTTTTTTACACTTATGTGTGCGCGCCTTAGAGAGCATGTTTTTGTATTTGAATGAATCTCATTTAGAGGTTGGAGGGATTATTGATAGCCGTAATGAAATCTTTGTACAGACAA
The DNA here is from genome assembly GCF_001660625.3 of Ictalurus punctatus. Lineage (NCBI taxonomy): Eukaryota > Metazoa > Chordata > Actinopteri > Siluriformes > Ictaluridae > Ictalurus > Ictalurus punctatus. Next base: position 30,310,117 of record NC_030416.2, read on the forward strand.
GGCAATAACAGAATGCGTATGGATTTGCAAAGTGGGAGCATGAATTGGTAAACTCGATAAACGTAATCATTCTTATCGATCCTGAAGCTTTCCTATGACACTCTGGAATTGTGAATGGCAAGAATGCACTTTAATTATAAAAGTCAGATTTAATCACCAACAGAAATCTATTTCTATTTCCATCCAGAGAATAGTCATGCCATATGCCTGAGAGCACACTCTTTTCAAGCCAAACTGCTTCCTAACCACTATAACCTAGTTTCTTTCCTTCCCCCTTTAATAATCGTTCCAATGGTTTTGTGGAGATGGTAGGAATGCAAACTTTCCAGCCAAACTTGATAGAATTACTTCAGAGAGAAATGACCTGAATATATTCATGAAACAGGAGACCCTTTCCCCAAAACATGGTTGCTCGTCTACTTCATATTGCTGGTAAACCCATTGGCTAAATGACTTCCCCCTGGCTCTGGTGTTGAATGAGGGTGGTCTCGATCAGGCCGAGAGGACGACAGCCTATTCTCTATGCTTATGTGAGAAACCAAGGTCCAACCTGCAGCTTTCTTCCCTTTGAAGCTCTACATTACCTGATTAATTAATCAACAAATGGCTCTGGTCAGACTTTAGAAGTCCACCATGTGAATACTAATAACGACAGCCCGATCTATCACCACATTCAGTGACAGCTTCCTGCCATACTTCCCAGAGACTTTTTCATTAAGTATGATTCACTGCATCTTCCTTTACACCATCTGACTCCTCCACCCACCCTGTCTTTCTATTCAGACGCAGATGTTGCACTTTTTTTTTTTTTTTTATCATCACGAATAAAGTCAGTGGGATGAACGACTTTCAGAATTCTTATATCACCCAGGGACAGACATTACGACTTGCAGATAACAGATAAACAAATTGAAAGAAGTTTCTTTCTTTATTACAGGCAATGAAGGAAAGTGGCACTGCTGATTACTAATGTATACATTTTTTATAACTAATAGTTTAACCCTTGCTGTGGAATCCTAAGGGACCAGACATCAATTTACAGATGAAATAACATGAGACAGAATCCGGGGCTTTTTTCATCTCCTCATGGTTTCAGACTTTAATTGCCGTTACCAAACGGAGTATGTCTGATGAACAACCAGCCCGAGGTTTATTGACACTGGCTCATGGTGACCCCTGACTCACACTCATCATTCCCGTCATGTCGGGTAAACCTGCAGAGCTCTACAGTTTCCTCCACAACCCCACACACACTTCTCACATACTGGTGTGGGTAACATCCAAGTACCAGGCTTCAAATAAGGTAATACTATCTGCCTCCTACTAGCTTATTTGTTAATAGCAATGTTGGCATGTTTGGGTAAAAATGCTCTATTAGACAGTTGAAACGAAGGACACAGTGAAATCCGTATCGAAATTGACTGGAATTTTGCACCAATTCTGTGTCATCATCTTCATATCTATCTGTATTGTTCCAAACAAAAAGCAATTTCTTCATTATAGTCACATTCACTTTGTTCCATCGATAGGATCTGAATTGGGTAAGACAGCTTTTAGCTATAGTACGTCATCCTCATGAAATGACTTGCAGAATCATCTAAAACTGCAATTAATCTCATTATCATTACCTCAGCTAATCATTAGAGAATTGTTTCAGTATGATATATTTCCTGTGTTATGTCCTGTGTCTGAATGTTGTCTGTGGTAACTTGAGTACAGCTCTAGTCCGCCACTGTCAACTTCAAGACCAAGGGATTACCCGATATCAAGTCAAGACCGAGTCTTTAGGAGTTCAAGGTCAAGTCAAGATCGAGACCGAAACTAATCAAATCCTTTTCTGGGCAAAAGCCTTTAACTTCAACTAGTTGGCTGAATGTATGCATTGCTCCAATGATTAGGTTATGTTTTCTAGAAGAAAGAATTCTTGCCAAACTTTGTGAATGTCACGAGACACAAACATTGTTTTTAATAAACTCTGGGATTAGACCAAGACCATATTTAGTAGCTAGACCGATGTCCAAGATCAATATAAGTCCAAGTACAAATGCCAATAGCAGAAATTGTCTTGGGGTGCTACAGCCCTAGTGGTAACTATCGTGTTGCCTTTTTGGCCAGGGTTCACTTAAAAAAGAGATTTAGAAAGAAAAAGTGACTACCTTGGTTTATAAAATAAAAAAAATGCAAAAATAAATAAATAAATAAAGACATACATTGGAATGAGTACTGAAACGCCAACCATGGATTAAAGAATGCACTGAAACCTTCATACAAACTATATCATTAGCTGCCAACACTGCCATCGCCTTTTGTTCCTCACTTCAGTAAGCTACAGAGAGTGAGGTTGGTTTTATCTTTCTCTCAGCTGCCAGCCTATGGCACACACTCACTGGTCTGGTACTGTTCTCGTTCTCTCTCTCTCTCTCTCTCTCTCTCTCTCTCTCTCTCCGTGTGTGTGTGTGTGTGTGTGTGTGTGTGTGTGTGTGTGTGTGTGTGTAGTGAATCAGTGGGAATGCAGACACAATGAGAGACTGATCAATCCTGGCAGAGGGTGAACTAATAGTGAACTCACTTGAGACTCACATGTGGTCATGTAAAGCTGCTGTTATAGGAGATTAAACCCTAAAAATATAGAGAACTTTGTATTCCTCGTTTGTAAGTCACTTTGGATAAAAGCGTCTGCTAAATGAATAAATGCAAATGTAATTGTATTGATTTGCAGTGATGCTTCGCGCTACAGAGGACAGACAAGTGGACCCAAACCATGCCGGCAAAATGTCTACCACACCCATCACTCATTATATGTACTAAATAATAAATAACTTGACGCGGGAGATCCACCAAAAAAAGGCATTATTCAACAGAAAACAAGCACCTGCCTAAACGTTTAGCCTCATCAAGAAATAAACATTTAATAAATATACTAACTAGAAACACTAGCAAATGTACACCCTTCTTCTCATGGTAGATCAGTGCCACATGGTCCGCATTTACATACTGGGACATTAGAGGCTGGTAAAAACATTTAAACCTGTTTTCCTATTAGAGTGTTTTTCAGCTCTGGGAGGACTAAAAAAATCTTATGTTTCAAGCGTCCAAGAAAAAAATATTTTAATACCGAACAGTCTGACAGAGCATGTAAAGCCTGAGAAAAACTTAAAGGTCAAAAAAGATACCCAGTTCTCAAGCACTGGCAAGAACTCCATATTCAAAACAACAGTGTGTGTTGGAGAGGCCCTCAGGGGACAGCATGTCTCCTCAGGTAGCCCTTAATATCCCATTCACACACCCTGCCATTCAGTACATCATAAAGTACAGTGTGTGTGGCAGCCTCCAGTGCACAAAAAACATAGTTTAATGGGCCATCACTGAGCATCACACCCCTCAGCCATACTGACAGCTAGCACTAATGAATACCAAAACATCTACTGGTTTCAAAACAACAGCCTGAGGAAGAGGCGACAGGTTTAGTCGTCTTGGACTCGCACACAACGACCGCTCTCTGGCATACACATTCCAACACGTACTTTGGTCGCAAATATACGGAGGCATTCGTGCGTCCACATACGCAAATGATATTCACCAGCAGCCTATGGTTTAAATGATGGTCGCCTTTGAGGAGGAGACAATTACACGCTAATGCAGAGCAAAACGCAGCACTCCCAAAAGGACTATGCTATTATACATGCGCCGCTCAGAAACGCAAGGTCTTCAATCACCTGCACGTCAGCGTCAAGGCAAAGCAGTGCATTTCAATGGCTTGTTTACACTTAAGACATTCAATACGACACACATGTATGTTAACAATGTAGAAAATAACCTTTATGCTTTACATGTGCCGCCAAAAGCTAAAGAAACTTTATGCTTCGTGTCAAAACTGCTCCGAGACCTTGACCTAGGAATTTCCCTTTCTTCACGTCTTGGACGCGTGATACCCAGTATATAAAATGGGCGTGACCTCAAAGACCTACTCCATCAAATTGCTTAAGGACCTGTTATTGAACTGCCGTACTGTTCTATTTAACAAGTTCAACATTCGATATTTTACATCAACATACATCATCGTGCAGCGTAGCGGTTTATGGCGGCCCTCTCAACGTGCCATATTTTAGCTGCATTGATTTATGGGCTACTAATGTAGTGCACGACTGAGGCAGACAGACATTAGAGTGCATCTGAAGACAGCGCAGATCTGTGCATGTTGTTATCAACTCCCACGGCCGTGCAGACCAACCCCAGACACACTACAACAGGATATTGCTCTATTATGCAAAGGCCCAATTAAAGCAATTAGGATTTACAATCATTTAAATTGGGGGAGTGTTCAGAGGGAACATAATGCCAGTGTGATAAGCATTCGGCAAGAGCTCTGAAAGCTAGGGGTGTGTGTGTGTGTGTGTTCACACATGAGGATAGACCAGATGACTAATGCTTATTTACTCAGTTCCTTCCTGCAGAAAATGGCCAGGGCTGAGATACGCAGGGTGTTTGGTGTTCAACTGTTTAAGAGTGCTGAACATAGTGGATAGACTGCAGTACAATCACAGGAAGGTCAAAAGAAGCAGAGAACAGGTTTCACAATAGATAAACATCAAATACAACAAGAGAATAAATCTGATGATGGAGCAGGTTATCATCATCTGCAGCGTTGTCGAGGTGAAGGTTTGAACATTGCGTGTTATAGTGTATAACAAAATGGTGCAACCGCCAGCTTATGGTGTACATAAAGGCAGCGGTGGGGGTCGGCGACGGGAGGGGGGTGTCGGTGACAGGGCCTTGGGTAAGGGTTTGGGGGGGGGGGGGGGGGGGGGATACATTTTAAGTGATCTACAACTGCTAACTCAGGAGGGAAGCCAGCAAATATGGCCAAGAACCAACCCACCACAGACTGATATTTTTATGTGTAGGGGGAAAAATGTGCTACAACAAAAACTGGAAAGCCTTCAGCAAACATGAAATGATATCTCATTCAGGATGGAACAAAACTTGTTGGATGACTGGTGTCTAGTTATATAGGATTGGGTTTGGGAGAAATTGTAAAGTCACAGCAATCAGGGTCAGTTATCCTCTGATGGTGGTGGAATTTTGTTTGGAACCGATTTCCCAGTAAGGTCTCAATAAGCAAGGAATAAAATCCCTGGGAGCATGCCGTTATATGAAAATAATCAACAACAGGGTCGTGTGATGACGGAAAGTTACTATTACCAGCACAAAATGTATTATTTTCCAAAAACAGCACATCCCGATATGTTTTATTACTCTTATACCACAGCAATTTGCTAACAGTTAAGACTGAAGACTTTACGATGGCAGAACACTAACTCAACCGACACTGGAGACTCCTTCCATTAATGCTAAAAAGGGAACCCTTTACAGACAATTTCACATCAACAATTTTACAGTTTTCTCTTTTGTTAAATAACATTAGACCGTGTGCATTAATATAAACCTTTTTTGGATTTGACTATAAACTATTGCCAGAGCTGCTGTTATAGAAAATGAATCAACACCTTCTGACCAATCAGAATTCGACAGCGCTACAATGTAACGGTTTTTTTTACTTATCACCTGTGACCGATTGCTGTTTTACAGTAACTTCAGAATTGTTGAAGAAAAAACTAAAGCTATATTCTGTGTGTGTGTGTGTGTGTGTGTGTGTGTGTGTGTGTGTGTGTGTGTGTAAAAGAGAGAAGCTTTAAGCCTGTGTGCTCCGGTATCCATATTATGCAGCAGAGCGGCACAGGATTCCAGACAGCAGCATGTAAGTTTAATAACATCTTGTTAGAAGAGGAGAGAAGAACGAGAGGAAACGTCGGATCTGTCCTGCACCCCCTCCTCATTCCCTCTCTCTCCATTGTGAGCAGTGGGTTCTTTCCTCCAGGGCAGAGGGAGCAAAAATAAATAAATAAATAAATACAGCCAGCTTGGAGAAACATGAGGAAATACTGCACAGGAGTGAGAGAAAGCAGGGTGGAGCAGCTAAGTTAGCTGTAAGCATCTCTCTGTATTATTTCCTAGCCTTTGCTAGTTAGCCTTTGTTAACGAGAATATCATTATGCACTGGAGTTACGATGCCGACGTTGTTGCCCTGGCGACGGCCTTCGCCACTCTTGCTGATGTTATGACCCACTAGCTGCATTTAGGCCCCTCTCCCTGTGGAGCTCATTATCCTGTACTCGCAACGTCACTCCTGCGTTTGGCTGTCAAGTCTGGCTTCACACAGAAACATAGCCGGTTTTAGAGAAAGAAGAATGAACCCATGATGTGATGGCCGTGTGGCGTGGGGCTTCAGGATCTCGCTGCACTTTACTGCTTCTCACATGAGGCATCCGAAACAATTCAGTCTCCAGATGATGGTTTATTTTTGCAAACGTCAAATGGTTTTTCATTCCTTTTAGCTGTGGAGGGCGACGCCCAACCCGAGTCTTGCGGCGGTAGTAACACAAAAAATAAAACAGCAAATGAAAAGCTGGAAGAGAGGGAGACAGTGGGGGTCCTCCCAGCTGAGATGGAGTGTGTGTGTGTGTGAGTGAGATGAATACATTCATGACATTACTGTAGGAATCTAGAATGGGCTTTTGATGGGATTCATAAGCCAACCTGAGTGTGCACCCTATAACACACACAAACACATGATATAGTTCTGCCTACATATAGAGCTACCACCACACACACACACACACACACACCATCAAATTCCGGGCTCACATAATATATGCTACATTTACAACAAAGTATCTGGGCAGATAGAGCATATATGCTCCTTTTCAACTGACTCTATAACCAGTGCATATGATAAGAACAGTCTCAGTCTCTCTCTCTCTCTCTCTCTCTCTCTCTCTCTCTCTCTCTCTCTCTCACACACACACACACGAGACATCTCCTAGCTTTTAGTATTTGATCCTCACCAAAAAGAGCTGAACATAGCATCATTTGTGTCCGTCCTCACCTCTGTTACTCTGCTCACTGTTCTAGATCCCATCAGAAGCCCAAAGCCACTCGACTCTTACCTCTGAAGCCCAAGGTCAACACAGCAAGAAAATAAATGGGAAAGTGGAGTCAGTTATGTGCGAACAGCACCAAGTCTCCTGTTCTGCAAAAGCTATGAATACATGATGAGTTGGTCATTAGCATTCCTCTTCTGTACTTCCAAAACTTTAGAAACCAAGAGAACACACCAGACTCTTCTGTGGAGCCTTGCTTATGTCCGTCAGCATGATACTCGTGTATACACTCATTAGCCACTTTAATAAGGAAGACCTATACACCTGCTTAGTCATTTAATTATTTGATCAGCCAGACATGTGGCAGCAGCACAGTGTACAAAAGCATGCGGTTACAGGTCAAGAGCTGTTTTTAATGTTCACATCAAACAGAACAGGGGGGGGGGGGGGTGCGAGCTCAATTACAGGAGAGCTTACACAGAATGGTGTGGAAAAACAAAGCGAAACAGCCTTGTTAATGAGAGAGGAGAATAGCTAGAGTGGCTCGAGCTGACCGGAAGGCTGCAAGAAATTAAAAACCTCTCTTTACAACAGTGGTGAGCAGAAAAGCATCTCAGAACACACAACATGCCAAACCTGTGGCCTATACAACCTCAGTTTCCTGTTCTTGAATGACAAGAGTGGAACTCCATATAGTCTTCTGCTGTTGTAGCCTATGTACCTTAAGAATCCATGAGTTTTGTGTTCTGAGACATGTCTTAGTAACGTGTTGGGCCGCCCCAAGCCTCCAGAACAGATGCCTCATTGAGCAGAAACACAAATGGCATCGTCCTCTTGGTGGGTTAACTCCACTGAGCTGAACTGAATTCGTTAGCAACAACATTCAACATGGCTATGATCTTACAGACAGAGTGTGTTGAGAGCTATTCATTCCTCTTCTCCCTGATTTACTTGATGAAAATTGGCTTCCAAGTCAAACCCAGGAGCTAATAAATATGGAAGTGTGTAAATCTGGCCCACTCTCTCTCAGCGACTGCTGCTGGGTTGTTCATTGTTAGGATACGATGTCTTTCATCTACAGTAAGGGTGCGTGGGGAGTTTCTGTAAAGCCAGGGATAAGTGTCTGGATCTAAAATTACAGGCTCTCCTTGGTCTATGCTAACACTACTTGAGGTGGAATATACCATATGAATCTGCATGCAAAGTTCTGAACAAACAAAAAACAGCTGTCTTTTAATGATGGATCTGTGGAGAAAATATACCACCTAAACAGGGGACATGGGCATGCCTAACAGAATTTGAATAGCACTATTTACAAATAAATGCACAGTTTTATCTTGTGTAACCAGTAGCCAGTATTGCTAATATAAGGCTAATAGCCTGGTTTGTTAGCAAGATGTCTAACATTAAATCACTAACAAGCTAGTTAACATTAGATTATTACACTGTGGAAACTAGTAGCCATGGCCTTTAACAAGCTAGTTAACATTAGATTACTACACTGTGGAAACTAGTAGCCATGGCCTTTAACAAGCTAGTTAACATTAGATTACTACACTGTGGAAACTAGTAGCCATGGCCTTTAACAAGCTAGTTAACATTAGATTACTACACTGTGGAAACTAGTAGCCATGGCCTTTAACAAGCTAGTTAACATTAGATTACTACACTGTGGAAACTAGTAGCCATGGCCTTTAACAAGCAAGTTAACATGAGATTACTACACTGTGGAAACTAGTAGCCATGGCCTTTAACAAGCTAGTTAACATTAGATTACTACACTGTGGAAACTAGTAGCCATGGCCTTTAGCAAGCTAGTTAACATTAGATTACTACACTGTGGAAACTAGTAGCCATGGCCTTTAACAAGCTAGTTAACATTAGATTACTACACTGTGGAAACTAGTAGCCATGGCCTTTAACAAGCTAGTTAACATTAGATTACTACACTGTGGAAACTAGTAGCCATGGCCTTTAACAAGCAAGTTAACATTAGATTACTACACTGTGGAAACTAGTAGCCATGGCCTTTAACAAGCTAATTAACATTAGATTACTACACTGTGGAAACTAGTAGCCATGGCCTTTAACAAGCTAGTTAACATTAGATTACTACACTGTGGAAACTAGTAGCCATGGCCTATAACAAGCTAGTTAACATGAGATTACTACACTGTGGAAACTAGTAGCCATGGCCTATAACAAGCTAGTTAACATTAGATTACTACACTGTGGAAACTAGTAACCATGGCCTTTAACAAGCTAGTTAACATTATATTACTACACTGTGGAAACTAGTAGCCATGGCCTTTAACAAGCTAGTTAACATTAGATTACTACACTGTGGAAACTAGTAGCCATGGCCTTTAACAAGCTAGTTAACATGAGATTACTACACTGTGGAAACTAGTAGCCATGGCCTTTAACAAGCTAGTTAACATTAGATTACTACACTGTGGAAACTAGTAGCCATGGCCTTTAACAAGCTAGTTAACATTGGGCTAATTATTACACTGTGTAAACTAGCAGTGAAGAAGGATTTAGCCCCTAAGCAGAATTATAACTAAACTGGATACAAACAGTTATAGTTTTTAAAAGGTGTGACTGCTGTTATAAAAAATATATATATATATATATATATATATATATATATATATATATATATATATATATATATATATATATATATATCATTGTGATACACATCAGAAATGTCTTCTAGTAGGCTATGGTCACATGATATTGTTGCCATATTCCTTCCGGCTCACAAATAAGACCAGCAAGAGACAGGAACATATGACAAGATTTGACATTAATGTCATATACACTCCCTGTGCTGTATATCTTCGTGTAAGTAGGGGAGGGGGGTGCATGTGGGAATTATTGAATTTACCCACAGACACTCATAAATCAGAGATGTGTTTTGGATGTCGAACACACCTGAGGATACATAGAGTAGCGTAATTTCAGTAATCTTCACATCGGCAGTCGAGTCTATTACATATTAGCCAGCAGATTAATCATTTCACATCTGACTAATTTATAGAGAGCAACAGGCTGGAAGGTAAACAGAGAGCGCACAGGGACACGACTCAGTTCGTGTCCCTGTCTCGGTGTCACAGACAAACGTACAGAGATAGTGAACAAACTGTAAAGCAACGCTGAAAGTAAATAAAGCACCTCAGTGTTATTCATCAGCTGCCATTTCAGCTGGTTTACTGCCTAACGTGTACGTTTATAAAGCTCAAGCTGTCCGCAGCGTGCTCAGAGCTCAGAATAGTGAGGCTGTGTGAATTATGTGTCCGTGTCGTCAACAAGAGACAGAGATTCAAGGAAAGGAAACAGGAAGAAGTCTCACAGGAATAACGTATCACTGCTGGTGACCCAGATATGCCACCTTACATCATGAATATATAATGAAACGGTTTGATCTCATGAACACGCCATGAGTCTCGCTTGTTAAGCTCTAATCCATAAATAAGTCAGGCAGAGAGTGATGTGCGCTCACTTCCATAATGAGTGCCAACGCCAACCATCAAACTTTCTGCTTAATGATTCATGCAGTCTATGATAAAACAGCATTTTTATATTTGGAGGAAAAGAGTAGCACCAAACATCACGGCAATATTTGATCAGAGGCACTGTTTTCTGACTTGACATGTTCTTCTGCTCCATCACAGCTACCAGTCTGAGAGAGTGAAGGCTCCCAAACACTAAGTCACATGAACCCACAACAACTTTTTGACCTGCTGTTGATGTAGCATCATGAATCTTAATATACATGAAATAATAGGGGCTTGTGGTTGCCTAGGGTTACTCTGATCAATAAGCCATCCTTCTTACCAGGATGGCAGCACCAATTATGATCTATAATTGGACTCCTTAGTCAGAGATAAACTTATATCTGCTCACGAATTCCCGACAAGAGTGCAAATGCTTAGACCATGGCACATCTTTGTAGGCCATGTGAAAGCCTCTGGTCAGCTGGAGGACACCACAGCCATGTCTGAATTTAAACGTGCCATATAATGCATAATTTTGTGTGCCATTTTGTTGTATTGCCCCAAATCCAGTCCGATTTCCTGGATTAATTATCCCATTTCTTATAACAGATCTGAGTTCCACAATACACAGCGTTTATTTTCTCAGATGTTAATTTATTATAGCCCCTAGCAGTTGCTATTTGTGTGTTTCATACAGAAATTCACAGTTAACACAATATTTTCAGATTTAATATTGCCGACGATCCGACCGTGACGTAAATACCCGTATTCGGTTTCGTGTTCCATACAAAAAAAAAGAAAAAAAAAAACAGTCTATATAATAAATGAACATGTGAGCGGATGCATGATTTCGAACAGCGCTTTAGTATCAAGTCATTTGTATTCCTGTCTGATACTTTAACAGCCTCACTTGTACGTTGGAATGGATAAAAGACCGAACGAACACATGCAAATGTTAATGTAAATGAACTTCTCATAAAAGGCCATTCTCTGAACTTGAATAGAGTCACAGTAACTGTTCCAGGGCTCTTTGTATCGCTGTAAAAAAAAAAAGTAATAAATAAATAAATAAATAAAATAAAAAAAAACCTCAAAAAGGTTAAACAGAGACCAGATTCAATTCACTGTCAATTTGTGTAGCGCTTTTAACAATGGACGTTGTCTCAAAGCAGCTTTACAGAAACATATAAACACAGGATACAGATTTTAAGCGTGTGGATTTATCCCTGTTGAGCGAGCCGGTGGTGAGGAAAAACTCCCTAAGATGATATGAGGAAGAAACCTTGAGAGGAACCAGACTCAGTAGGGAACCCGTCCTCATCTGGGTAATAACGGATAGTGTGAAAGTAAAGGAAAGTTCATTATGGTTTTAATATGATGTTTGTTTGTTGAACTAGTCCACTGTTCACTAAAGGAGACTTGACTGCAAAACTGCATGTGGTAATTACAGGCATAAGGCCATGGTAGCAACCGTAGCTCCAGAGGTATTTTGAATGAAATAAGATCCTGTAGTAGGATTTAAGAAGGTGAAAGATGGTGTTGCACACACTGTCCCAAGCTAAATCTTCTGGCAATATCGCACTCTGGGTTTATGTACTAATCACTATTGCATCCTAGGAGCAAACAGAACAAAAACAGATTTCCTTAGTTAGGAATGCTCAATTTATTTTTTTTGGTTTTTATACCTTCTGAGGTAGAGGGTAAAATTACAGCGATTCCATCATTTACAGCTATGGATAATTAATAAAGCTCACCTTATAGCTAAATGATGAATCACTGTCAATGAAAAATCTCAGTCTACTGAAAGTCAAAGAGCCCGTGCCAACTGTTCTACAGCATTTTATGGCACGATGAGCAAGTGATCAAGTGGTCTTTATTTTCCAATTACAGAAATAAATGATATTACAGACCTACATTCCTCTGGGGGATATCAGAGAGTTTCTATGCAGAACTCAGCAGTGAAAAAAATAGTTCCTAGAAGAACCTTTTCAGGAAGCTACCTTAATTGTTCAATGAACCCTTAAAAGTATACACATTAACCATATATATATATATATATATATATATATATATATGGTTAATGTGTATACTTTTAAGGGTTCATTGAACGAGGACGGTATATATATATATATATATATATATATATATATATATATATATATATATATATATATATATATATACACATATATATATATATATATATATATATATATATATATATATATATATATATATATATACACACACACACACACACACACACACACACACATACATATATATATATATATATATATATATATATATATATATATATATATATCTGTCACACATTTCAAGTTGAGCACCGTCTTGTTATTTGCTACACTCTTAGAAATGGCTCTTTAAAGTGTCATTGGACACTTAAAGGTTCTAAGCTGCATAATAGGGTTCTAAATGGATCCCTTCCTCCCTGCTGAAAAGTCCAGCTTGATCTGAGCAGCTACCAGCAAATTGGTCGACCGTGTTTGGCAACTGGCGCTGAAACATTCCAGTACTAATGCTACGTCATAGATAGGTTGGTTTTTTTTCTTTCTTTCTTTTTTTTTTTTTTTTTTTAAAGAAAGTAACTTAACAGTTAGACAATTAGAAAACGTACAACATTTGTTTATCAAAGTAATACGGAGCCGTAATGCAGGGTTGATAGGGAAAACACTCTGGTGTATATTTCTACATCGAACCTTTTAAGGAGGACAACTCTTATAGGATCTACATTTTCCAGGATTGTATTCATGCCTGCTGGCAGTGATGCTAATTTTACAGACGGGGGAACTTTATAATGCGGATTAAAATCTTTCCAGAGCCATTCAAAATGGCTCAAGGAAAAACAAAACAAAACTAAGTTTTAGAGTCTGTGAAGCAAATCTTACAGTGAGCACACTGTCTGAGGCAAATCTGCCCTTCACAAAGCTGGTCATGATTAATGAGTGTGCCAATAAACGCTCCAAGCCACAACATCGGGGCAGGCACATTCGCAAAAGCCACAGACTCTTAAGAGCACAATCTTTTTTTTCTTTTTTTTTTTTTTTAAAAGTGTTAGTTATATCAATTTATTCAAACAAAATCACCGAGTCATCTAGCCGGTATGTCCTAAACCAGGACAGTGTCCGGACTCGACCTAGCGACACATCTCATCCTTCTTCGCTCTTTCTGACAGTGCATGCAGAATGCCAGAAAAACACCCAATTAAATTTATCTGCAGGGTAAACGACGGAAAACTTTCACGCGCAACATCCTGAGCGGAGGAGAGGAAAGACATTCGTGTCATGCAGGCTTCAGCGTGTGTGTACCTACAGCAATGCACTTCATTTATTTTACTCTCGACGCAAAAGCAATTCAATGACGATTGTCCTTATGGCTGCTCATTTGTGGAACTGAGACGTGGAACCAAAAAGTGTGTGCATGTGCGTGTGAAGAAGGATTTTCTCTCATGCACAGCCCCATATGTATTAAATTCCTGGTCCCTATGCATTTCTCGTGGAGTGTGTAATGACACACTCCATCGGCCAGTTATATATTGCAACGACAATATTTTTAGCCGTGCACAAGCCCTGCAATTTCTCCTTCTTGTATCCTTTTATTCAAACACATCCCAGTGCCAGTGTTCACCTGTCCTGGCATGTTTTATATCACGCCGGTTAAACAGTTCCAAACACACACACACACACTTACTTCACCATCTTCATTTTCCACAGTCTCAGTATTTGAAATGCTATTTGTCTGAGCAGACGGGGCCATGCTGTTTTCACGGCCCTTTGTGTTGTCTCGTTAACGCTCGGCTCTTCCCCTGGGAGATAAAGGAACGGCTCTGGGCCTTTTCTGCACCTAAAAACTGTGTCGCTTTGTAATAGAGTTATAGTGGCGGGGAAAAAAATGAGAAAGGCAGGCTGGTTTGCTGATCAGAGGAATAATTGGTGTTTTGGATTCTTTCGCAAACCAGACACATAGATTGTGTGTGTGTGTGTGTGTCTTCTGAGAGTGCATTCCTTACAACAAAACAACAATGCATGCTTCCTAGTGAGAACTAAGATTCATGGAAAACAGCGCAACATTAAATCATTCTCTTTAACAAGATCCCTACAGGATTTGGTCATTTTTAGTATGCTTGCTCAGTGAAAGATGCTGGTGGATCCTGTTTCATTTACAAGGTTTCAGATTCAATTAGTGCAGTACACTTCTACAACCTCTGGCCTGCCCTGAGGGGCTACAGCTGTGCATGGGGAGATACTCATTCCAAAAGCAGTAATCCCAGGAAAAGTGATGGACAACCAGCCGTCCCCAAGTGTGCTCACACCGAGCGAGGGAGTGGAAATGATCTGGAGAGGAAACAAGGCCACCAAAAAAAAAAAAAAAAAAAAAGTTTCCCTCTGTGCTCCAAACCCTGACCAGTCACTTAAAATTCAAGCTCCATCACTACGCTGATTTCATCGAGCTACTGCCAATCCACACTAATCAAACCATTCAAGATGGCGACTTAGATCCCTAAAGAACAAGGAAAACTCGCTTAGAAATCACCGAGAAAGGAAAAGGGACTCAAAAGGGAACCCATCGTCTTCCCGGTGACATCGTATAATGAGATTATAATTTATTGCCGTACACAGATGTAGAAGGGTAAAGGCCAGCGGTACTAAGTGTGCCGAAATGAGCGGTATCAACGTGAAACTGTCCGCTAAAGCAAGGGTGAGACTTGGCCTTGAACTGTCCATCTTTTCAAAGTGCTACTCTTTAGGGTATCCATGTTGAATCATGCACGAGAGCAGAAGGCCAGTGAAGAAGCTCCGAGCAGAAGGAGAGCATCAGGATGAAATCGGGCACATCCAGAGGGCGAGCAGTAAAAATGTGTCAGAAATTGCTCTCCTGGTCACACTTACACTCCCTGCTTTGGGTTTGTGCCCTAAATTTGCATGCAATCTTTTGTAATAGGCTGAGCGTTTCACTTTTGAAACACTTTCCCTGCTGCGTCTGGTGGAGCATATCTGCTAAAGACGGACATGTCTGGATACACTGTACTCGGTAAGACCTCTGAGAAAAGCCCTTAAACTTCTCAGAATTGACCCCCAGGGATAAGACTAGCGTAAAACAAATCAAATATTTACATAGCCACGGCGTAAGCATTTTCTATCTATGATCCACTGATTGAATTTCTTCATCATTTCAGCAGATTATCTCGCACGCTCTTTCTGTTGAGGAGTCATGTCTAATATATATATATATATATATGTACGGGGGACACCGACATTTCAAAAGCAGATCGTTTTCTGCTTTTGAAAACGTATCGCCCCATGTAAAGGACAAGGCAATATTCCTCTGCTGCTGCTCTTCTGATATTTTCTTTTCCTTTAGTCCTGTGTTATAGTATTTGCCGAGCCTGGTCATTCGGCGCCAGACAAAGAGACTAGAATACAGATATGCACCGAAAGAGAAAGTTCATTTCTACATATCGCATCCATCCAGCAAATGAAGGCAGAATGCTAATACGGTACGGTCTCTGATGATAGGCTTTTCCTGATTAAACCGTGCTCATGTGTGCAAAGCTTGGCTAATTCAAAGGGACGTCTGCGTGCTAATGACAAGAGCGGCATGAGAACAGAGTGTTAGCTTTGTATGGAAGCTTTCCACTCGAACGTACACGGAGTGCTCAGAGCAGACAATGTTTCTGGATATATATAGGTTAAATCTGGAGCACAAAGGCTCAAGAGGCTATTAGCTGCTGCTCTGGAAATAACAAAGATGCTCTCCCACTCTCTCTCTCTCTCACCCTGCTCCTGTCTGTCAGTCTCTCTTCAGGCAGCTGGTCTTGCTGTCACTCTTACTCGAGGTGTGATGTGATGGCTATCAGACTGGTTGCTTATTTAGAGGTCATATAAAGGTGGTGATAGTAGGGAGGCTTGTTGTTCCAGCACTACTAATTACACCCTATTAACAGTGAACACAAATGCTTGACATGGAGGGACGTCTTCCCCGCAAGGCAACGCTGTCGTGACCACAAGTGTGATACGAACGAATCCTTTTTTTCTCTGTGCCCTCCTCCCTGTGCCCTAGTTCACTTCACCGCACTCATTTACGTCCCCTACTCCCTCAAGCTTCCTCGCTCTCCTCGGGCATCCTCTTCACTCGTCAACTCGGACCCATCATGCACTGCTCCAGCAGCTTTGCAAAGAAGGGCACACACATGAGAAACAGTGAAAACGTGATGGGTAGCAGGATGGGCAGTCAGTCAAACAGAAAATAAACAGCACCTAATTACCTCTGGAAATTGAGGCTTCTGCCTCACGGTCTGGGGAGGAGACGGCTTAATGTGGCTCCACTGAGCACGGAAAATGCTGAAAAGGCCTTAGGTGAGGCAAGGACGACTACGCAAGCCTGATATGATCAGAAAATCCTCAATCCGGAGAGCGGAATCTGTTACGATCTTCAAAAAACTAAAGCTAAAAACCCACCTCTTCCGTGAGCAGGTAAATAAAATGCCAACCTCACATTATCGTTAAAAAATGAATAAATAAATAAAAACTTACTCTGGCTCTTACACCTCGACTCTGCGCTCTTTTCAAAAACTCCGTTATAAATCTTGCATGGTAGCACTACTTGTATTGTTCTCCGCTTGATATATCGCTTTGCTTGTATTTCCTCACTTGTAAGTCGCTTTGGATAAAAGCGTCCGCTTAACGAATACATGCAAATGTAAAATAAGGATCACGTGATCATTCATCTCGGAACACACTACTGTCCTCAAGACAATGAAGCTAAAACAGCTCTTAATAAAGCTGAAAACAGCTCCAGGATCTGCAAGGTCTTAAGGGTTTCTTATAAATAATAATAATAATAATTAAATAATATATATTTCAGACATAATTAAATAAGTATTAAAAATAAATCATCATTACCCATGTTTCCATTCATTTACCTGATGCAAAAAAACTGCAACGTCACACGAAACATTTGTAAATAAAGCAACGTTTCCATCCCACATGTTCAAATGAACAAAATCGTCACTTCCGGAGAAACCGGCGCAAAGTAATCGTGCGAGACAGCTTCGGGAGGTCATTATAGCTACCAAATCATTTGGATGACGGACAAAAACAACATTCGAGATGCCGTGCAAGCGGCAGAAAAACGCATCGCCGTTGCGCTCTACAAGTTCCCGAGCTGTATCCCAATTATCCAATCGCGTGCTTTGCTGAGGCAAAGTCACATGACTTTCTTGGTCCGCGTCGAGGAATTTATTTGCCGGATGTGTTTCCGTAGTAGTTTACGCGCCAAGTTACGTTTCCTTTATCGGATAAAAGAAAATGATCTGCCTCAGTTGAGCGCACAGGATTTTAATACGCATTTTGGAGCTTTGATTCACATCTGGTGTTTCAATCCAGCGTTTTTTTAGACGATATCCCAAACATCACATAAAAATACATGGATGGAAACATGGCTAATAATAATAATAATAATAATAATAATAATAATAATTAACAACAACAACTCAGTAATAATATAAAACAATTGAGAATAATTAAAAACACACAAACAGAAAAACAATACACTGAGCATACTTGTGTTTGCCTCACAGGGTAAAGCTATTTGCATTTTTGTTTGTCTGTGCTTAAATGACTGTAGACTGTAAATGCTGTCTGATGAATTACAATAAATAAAAACCCTGTATATAATGAAAGATACAGCATATTGCTTTACATAATATTCTGATCAGTATTCCTGGCATACGCATGGCTGAAGCTCACTGTATTCTGTACTATCGTGATGTTACTCCATTACACTTGTATATTACATTAGTTAAGATCTTCTGCTCCATATTTCATCAGCTGTATTGATCTCCCTATAAACACATCCACGGTTCTCCCCGGTCCACTCGTCCCCATTTGAAATTCCCATTGCTTTTTCTGATCCGCTATTCATCTCCCCCCATTTCCCCTTCATCTTTCTAAATCTCTGTGCCCACGCCGCTATGCACTCAATTTCTTTGTCCATCTCTCACTCTCGTTCCATCCTTTTATCCCTCTCTCCTCCTTGCTTTAGCTATTGAGCTCTCTCTGCCATCCAATCAGTGTTCGCATTAAGCTCCATGGTGAGAGCTCATCAGAGCATGTTTAGCCAGGCGTTCAGATGAGCTCAAATTGCAGTGTGTTGCCAACGCAGCAAACCTCTCCTTGCAGGGAAAGTGTGTGTGTGTGATAAAAGTGAGACGGAGGACTGAATAGTGTGTGTTCATGTGTGTGTATGCATAGTTCAGTGTGTGTATGCATGTCTTATGAGTCATTAATGACATACATGAGTGAAAAAAAAAACAAATAAATAATCAACGTGGAGCTACAGTAAGGACCGACAATCAGACTTTCTCTCCTTTCAGGTGTGTGTGTGTGTGTGTGTGTGTGTGTGTGTGTGTGTGTGTGTGTGTGTGTGTGTACACTCTCCATGGAAATAGCAGATGAGGGTAAGCCTCTGAGGAGTGGTAGATCCACTGTAATAACAGCATGTGTTTTGTGTGTGTGTGTGTGTGTGTGTGTGTGTGTGTGTGTGTGTGTGTGTGTGGAGTGAGGGAAAGAAGGAAAGAAAGAAAGAAAGAAAGAAAGAAAGAAAGAAAGAACAAACAAAAGAATGGACGAGCGAAAGAAGGAAAAAAAAGACAATAGAAACCATCACAGAAATTCAAATGGTTTCCACTACAAAAACCATTACAAACCATCAGCTAACCATTACCATTATTGGTCCTTAATGGTATCCACTAGACTTAAAGATTCCACCAATAAAAGGCAACAAATTACCAGTAGAGACCTTCAGGGACCACTACAGTTTCCATTAAAACCAATACAAATTCTATGAGTTTTTTTCTTTATCAGCTGGGAAAGTGGGTGGGGGTGAAAGAGAGAGAGAGAGAGAGAGAGAGAGAGAGAGAGAGAGAAAGAAGGTAGTAATGAAGGAATGGATGAAAGCAAGAAAAGGAAATGGAAAGAAGGAAATAAAAAATGAAGGTAGAAAAGAAATGCATAAATAAGAATGAAGATAGGGATGAAGGACAGAAAGCAAAAAAGAAAAACAAACAAACAAAGAGCAAGGTAGGAATTATGGAAAGGATAAAAGAAGGAAAGAAAAGGAATGAGCAAAAAAAAGAAAGTATACACATGGTGTGTGTGTGTGTGTGTCCCCGCCTCTCTTTCATAAGTGGTACTGCCACTCGACTCTAATGAAGAGAGATGATGCACAGTGAAAGGGGCCAAACCACCCGCCGCCCCGGGGGGAGACTCACAACCTTTTAGCCAGGAGCAGCACAGCCCTCAAACTCATTTCACCAAGAGCGCGCGCACACACACCTACAGTACACACCTAACCCCAGACTAGCACATTCATTTTCATTTGGTAATCAATCTCTCTTAAAAAGACAGACACAATAGACATACACACAAGTGTGTGTACGTATGTATGTATGTATGCGTGTGTGTGTGTGTGTGCATGTTATTGTGCCTTTATAATTACTGACTTCCTTTGCTCCGCAGGATACAAACGAGAAGCAAAGCGCAAATTAGTGGCCTTGATAAGCGACCTCTCCGAGTTCCTGAAACATGACCTGGAAACACTTGTCATCTTTATTGTTCGTTGCAGCGCTATGCACGGTGCGCTGCTCTGCTAACTAATCCCATTACTCTAATCCGCCATGAAACAACTTACTGCACTGATAAGAGCACAGCTAATTCATCCCGCATTCAAATGAGCACCAAATCAAAATAATTAACAGCGGCCTGTGTTTAATTAGCTTGGCAGAGCTAAACCGTCAGGCCTAAAGCAGAGGACACAGATTCAGGCTGTATGAGCAAGTTAGCAAGTTGTCGAACAAACCTGTATCCTATCTAACTGGTCTCACACCTCACACTCCTTCTGCTACCATTAAAGTCAACGAAACGTTTTCTTCGAGTGTGGAATCATGCTGGGGTATTTGAATCAATATAGTACAGTGCTTTTCACTGACCACACCCACTGCTCATTAATATTCGTAATGACATGCAGTACTCATAAATATTCATTAACTGACATGTTTAAGCTCTGATTTACAGCTGACATGTCTGATATAATAACAACGAAAAGCCGAATACTGACCCGAGAGAAACGCTGAGGAAGGCGTTTCAGAGTGGTTTTATAGTCAGGCAAAACCCAGGAACCACCAAGGCACAGGCCTGCTATGAACTGGAAGCTGCTGGAATATCAGTGGCACTGTCTACAGTCAAGCGAGTGTTACATCGCCATGGACTGAAAGGCTGCCGTTCAAGAAAGGAGCCCCTGCTCCAAAATCGACACCTTCAAGCCCGTCTAAAGTTTGCGGCTGACCATACGAACAAAGAAAAAGCCTTCTGGAGGAAAGTTTTATAGTCAGATGAGACTATATGGTGGTTGTGGTGATGGTGGTGGTGGTGGTAGCATTGTGCTCTGGGGCTGTTTTGCTGCCAGAGGAACTGGTGTTTTGCACAAAGTGAATAGAATAATGAAGAAGGAGGACTAGCTTAGAACTATTCAGCATAATCTCAAACCATCAGCCAGACGGGTGAAACTTGGGCACAACTGGGCGTTCCGACAGGACAGTGACCCCAAACACACATCGAAGCTGGTTGTGGAATGGATAAAGCAGGCTCACGGTAAGCTTTTGGAATGGCCTTCCCAAAGTCCTGATCTCAACCCTATCGAAATATTGTGGATCGTGCTTTAAAGGGAAGTCAGGGCCAGGAAACCAACAAATGTCCTTGAAATTGACCAATTCTGCCAAGAAGAGTAGTCAAGCATCCAACCAGAATTCTGCCAGGAGCTGGTGGACGGCTACCAAAAGCGTCTGCTCGAGGTGAAACCTGCTAAGGGACGTTCAACTAAACATTAGGTGTGCTCTATGCATGTTTTTGACCCTGTTTGTATAATTTTGCCCTTGCGTTGACTACAGAAAACCCCAAATAAACTCAAACGTGTGAACCAAATGCTTGTTTTTTTTTATTAAAGATGTATGTTGTACAATCATTCTGCCCCAAAAAAAGAACAGTTCAAAGAAATGATCGAAAGCCCAATATTACCATGACATTCATGATCACGATGAGTGTATGTAAATGTCCGACTGCAGCTACCATTCGTAACTTGCTGTATAACCTAAAACTGAGAATAAGGACACACTGACAATCCCCGAGACTCTTTTCCCTCTTCCTGTGCATTAGTTATGAACATTAGCACACTCCAAAGCTGTGTTTAATGCCCCATTCAAATTGAACTCGGGAACAAAACTCATGATATACTTAGTAGTTCAAGTGGTTAAATTGGATAACACGCCACAGCTAGGCATCTTGGAGACAAGATGGCAAGTGATCGAGTTCAACGATTTAGCTAGCTAGCTATCTGTGTGTGTAAAAACACAGAGGGTGCAAGCGACAAAACTATCAAGAATATTAACATTTCACTTAGTTATGTCTGTGTACGAATAGCAATCACTACGATTACCACGTATTTACAGTTAGCCTGCCTGCTAACCAAACTTCCGAGGGTTCCGCCATAATAAGTTACACGAATGTTGTGTCACAACTCTGTTTAGCGCTGTCAGGATTTTCCAAAGTCCCTGAATAACAAAACATACCACAAGGACATTTCAAATTCAGCACGTAAACATAGTGAACACAATTCCATCTGACCTGGCCTCGCTTGCACTGCGTGTTAACTGAAACCACGATCGGTGAGTATGAAAATGCATCTCTGATGCGAAACAATCTGTAAAAATAGAAAGAAATACCGTTAACTGCATGTCCGATTTCACATTCTTTTCTACGTTTCCTAAAAGACAGAAATAAAAAGCCTGTTTTCAGCAGTTTTCACAATAAAGCCACTTTACGGTGGTTTGTGCAGAATTACACGCAATAAATCTTCCCCAGTTATGTAACGGGAAAAAAAAAAAGATAGAAAGAAAAACAACCATGTGTCTCTCTCTAAGCTTCTCTGATGAGCTTGCACTGCTGACGGTGATGTCGGGATATGAAGGCTTTCTGGCTCTCACACAACCTCAAGTTGACAGACTTGCGGACTTTGCACAAGTCATTGCTTGGCCTTGCATCATTTTCTCTCAAAGTTAACTCAAGCTTGATCACAGACGCCCTCAACTTCAAACTATCTGTGCATGCTTCTGAGTATACATTATGTTTATCAGGATCACTATGTACATTTTTATGGCATCAAATTTACATGCACATAAACAAGACAGAGTGTGTGTCCAAGCTGTGTGTTTTCGGTCCCAGCCCCGGCTGTGCTACAGAATAAATAAAACATCCTTGCTTGTTATAAACCATGTGCTTAAACTGCCCCGGGCCACCTGGCTGTTTTGGCTAAAAGGTAAGTGAGCTCTATTTAGCAGCACAGAGCAGGACAGAGCTTCCTGTAGAACCAGCACGGAAACAGAATCACCACTGCACATGAGGAGGAGGGGGGTAAGATCTACTCATTTGGGTTAAGTGTACCTGAACATGTCGCCCAGGCCCTTCAGCACGCTTTTCTTGGCTTTGCTCTTTTCCTTCTTTTCCTTCCCTCCTTTCTCTTTCTTCCGCTCGTCTTTGGGCCGTCCGCCGTTCATCTGGCCGTCCTGGAAAGCCGCTCCTGCAGGTAAGGCCACGTCATTTGCCGTGGAGACCGAGTCACGGCCGGAGCGTGAGCTTTCCTCCGTGTCCTCCTCCACTGAGACAGAAAGACAGAGAAAGAAATCGGAAGACGGTAAGAGACGCGAGGGAGGAAAAAAACAAACAAACAAGATGCGGCAGCTTATCAAGGCCACACTGCTGGCTGCTTTGTTCCCACAACACTGGGGAATTCCTGTTGGCACTGATTCAACTACATTTCTCTTTTAATCTGGAGGCAAGTTTCATTTGGAAGAAGATTATTATAATGTGCCGTCTAAATACAAAACCAATTAATAGCCTGATCTCACAGTTCAGTAAACGTACACATGAGGCCTTTTTCCATTGTACGTAATACCTGTACAGAAAACTTTTAGCACCGGAAAACTTTTTCTACTGGCCACCAGTCCAGTACCAAGGTTCCTAGCTGTTTGCCTTTTGGTACATGTTTAGAATCAAAACCAAAAGGAAATAAAGATATCTGAGGGTGGGGCTACAAATAGTTTGTTGCCGATTGGTTATTTTAAATAAAAAATAAAAAAGCAATCGCAGTTATTTAACTAACAATTTGACTGTCTCCGGTGGTTCTTGAGGTAAAGTTGTTCAGAATGAAGAGCTCTATCAAAAGGTATGAATTACTTGTGTTATAAAAAAAACTTGATCGTACCCCCCAGTGGCTGATTAGTTTCAAATTTCTCGCAGACCTCTGGAGCCCACCAAGTTTCTTTCCGATCGGCCTTTGATAACCTTGTCTAATAGCTGCTGAGATCGAACTGGCCGATAGCAGACATGGTTTTTGAGATGCGACTGTCCTCAGAAATATTGACTGGACCTATGCCAAAGACACTGCATACAAATGTTCAAGTCAGCTGGACCAATTGTTCCGTAATTAGATCCAATTTCATGTTCTTTTCTTGTTATAGAGCCACGAACTGGTCACGCTCAGTCATTTTTATCATATTTCCTCAAACGGGGCTCATACATAAGTGTGTATTTTGGTGAAAATATCTCCGTTCAAGAGTTATAGGCATTTAAGTAAAAGTGGCCGTGCTCACTTAAACAATATTCAGAGTTTAGTTACTCGCATATACCCTAAAGACATACCCTAATTGTGCATACTGGTATGTGGACCTCACACTGTACAGTCCTATCAATAATCTGAATAATCTGTTACATCCAAACGTATTTACTAATCTAGAAAATCTAGAACACTGGTATGTAAAACAGACTTGAAGCCTACACGCGAGGTTTGTAAAATTAAAACACTAATAATAAACAGTTAGTGTTGGTACACAATAATAGTCTAGAACAGAAGATGTGATTTGATTTCCTACACAACACCAGTTTGTTTAGTTAGTTGCGGACACAGTGTCACATGGTGCTATACTGCCCCCACTATATTTAAGCGGGTATTGCACCAGACAGAGGGCCTTTTAGATGGCTGTGAAGTGACGCTCCAAACGACTGTGGTATACATGCAGCAGCCATTTTGTGTATGCATACGTGTAGTTACAGTAAAGTATTACCCAGCCTTTAAGCAACTCAGACAAAAGAGACTGCATCTATTTCTTCTTTATTCACCCGGGCGGCTCTGGCTCAGGTGGTAGAGCGGGTTGTCCAAATAATCGCAGGGTTGGCGGTTCAATCCCAAGCCTCTCTACATACCGAAGGGTCCTGGGGCAAGACACTGAACTCGAAGTTGTTCTCGATGGCAGGCTAGTGCCTTGATATGATGAACCGCTAAGGTTAAAAGGCGCTATGCTGAAGCGCTAAGGTTCAAACGCGCTATGCTGAAACGCTAAGGTTCAAACGCGCTATGCTGAACCGCTAAGGTTAAAACGTGCCATGTAAGTGCAGACCATTTACCATTTACTTTAGCTGTAGTTGCTAAAGTTTTTTAAAAAGTTTTTTAAAGTTTTTTTTAAAGTTGGCAGGTCAGAGGGTAAGAAGTTGACTGGCTCTCAGGAGTCTTTCATACTCATTAAGAGAATGAAAGAAGCAAGGCCTTGAATTTAGCTCTATACTAAGCTCACCTTATTCACAGATCAAGTTAAGCAATGTTTCTAGGGAGAAGTGAGCCAAACCCATGCCAGTAAAATGCCTCGTACAGCATAACAAACCGATTGTTTTTCCTTTCAATCACAATTAAGAAATGGTAATAGGTTGGAGTCCCGAATGACATGTTCTTTGAAGACATCAGAAGAACGGCAGAACTGCTTTGCTAACATTCTCGCTGTTTTACATGCACTTCTCCGTTATGGAGGTTGCTTTGAATCAAAAGTGTATGTCTTATACATTAATGCTTTACTGCATCCCATCTATCCGAGCACGTAGATCCAGTGTCAGTATTGATAAAGTCACAACAATGACAAAAGCAACATTTCCTGCCGTAATGCTAAGTTTCTACTTATACTACACGTAGCAAATGTTTATTCTATATCTAGCTTTCGTATTATTTCCCTGCAAACCAGCAATGGCATACATAAAACACCACTTTAATCACTATTGGAATGAAGTAAATTAGCTCATTTTCATTTCACCATCAAGTCTTATTATAGCTGCAATTTCTATGCTGGATGCCCTGCTGCATCTAATGTAATTAATCTGTCAGTAATTGTAAGTTTAAATCAACTCTGAATGAGCAAAAGGGGGGGGGGGGGGGGGGATGCAGCTGCTAATTATGCTAAGTGCTTTAGCACAATGCTTAGCAGTCCTAGAGTCGTTACAACAGTACAATGCACCTGATGTTAGACGTGTGTGATTACAGTTTATTAATATTTTAAAAAGGGAGGAACAAAGATTAAAAGCAGACAGGAAAGCCAATCTGAGAAAACAATGAGGCAGCCATATTGGATCACCCCCCTCCCCCCCTCCCCCACTTCGCTAGATGTGACCGTAATAGGGACGAGGTCCCTGTGTTCAATGTTGTTATCTGCTTTCTTTCTTTGAAGTTTTCCCGGAAGAAAGTGAAAACCGGCCGTGAAATGTTATATGACAGGAATAGCGGGCCGAAAAGTTTTCCGTTATGCACCCTTTTTTTTCTCCCTAAATCCCGTTAACAGTTAGGAAGATGATAACACTAACTATGTTTGAGTTGATATCGCTTTTATCACTTGTTTCTTTCATTTCCCGTGTGTGCGTGTGTGCGTGCGTGTGTCTGTAAGCTTATCGCGCCGCTAAGTGCAAAGGCGGTGTAGCTACACGGATGAGCTGCATCTGGCAATTAAAACCGGGCTGTGAGATTAGAGGAGCGTGCTAATTTCTGCAGCTCCTAATGATGCAGTCTCAGATAACACACAGGAGATGATAATCGCTCAGGCCTCCTGGGGGGGCCAGATGAGTGTATCTGTGTGTGTAGGCAAGCACTCAGCCCGTCATTATCACACATCCACAAAAACTCAATCTGGTCTTGACGAAGATGGAACCAAAGCAGAAAGGAATAAATACAGAGAAATAGATGAGAGGTATAAATTGGATGCTTCAGTTCCCAAACACTGCTCATTAGCCTAACAAAGAGACGCAACACTGAAGTCAATGCAACTGCAACAGATCAATAGCGTTCCCATCAAAACAGTCATCGGAGCAAGTTACGCAGCCCTTCAGAGCTCGTCGTCCGACTGCAATCATTTATTTTTCTTAAAAAGAGACCCGAGTTAGAGTAATTAAAACTTTTTCTGCTGTACAAGAGAGAACTAAATGTCTTGATGCCCCAGTCATTAGCCTCCTCACTTTGATCCTGCTAGGTGTTCATTTCTTCCCTTCCGAGTCTCAGACGGATTCATGGAATTGTCATTCTGCTTGAAATGGAACTCTGAAGCTTGCTATTTCAGAAGTGCAGAACAGAGAAAAATCCCCAGCTCAAATCTTCTCTTCTTCTTGGCAGGATATCTGCTGCTGACACATTTTTTCCCCAGATGACGTGGGATTTTATGTAAATAAAAGTCAGCGTGAAAGAAAGAATGCCTGCCCTTATCAGTCAACTCTGACTATTAACCTCTGGGACAGACACAGGCAGGCTGCTTTTATCTAAATTGAAAAACCGCATTTGACTTATTTGAATATCAGGAAGGGAGAAATGCAATATACCTTTGTGGCAAAATCTATTGCCCCTCATTTCTCTGAGGGAAAGATAAGACAGTATTTAGTGGCAGGCAGAAACAACATACCAGAACAAAGCAGCTCAGGAAAATGATTTGCCGCCTTTTCTTCTTCTTTCTTTTCTTTTTTTTAAAGTAACGTCTCTACCCTGTTGAATAGAAGCTTTTAATTGAGAACAAGGAGGCTCCTGCGGCAAGGTGCTGTTATTACCTGGTCTGGCTTGTTTGACAGCTCTGTCTTGCCACCACAACATGACTGTGAGTAATGAAACACCAGATCGGACAGACTGCAGTGAAAAGGAGGGTTTCAGGACCGGCAGTGCTGTTTTCCACACATGCACCCAGAACAGCGTGCTTTCACTACAGCTAAAATTTTATAACCGCATATAAAGATAAAATGTTCAACAAGGACATCCATAATAGCTGGAATATAAAAAAAAAGGCTGCTGCTCTATTCACCATGGACTGTAAGGAGAAATGAAGGACAAACTCCTACTGCGAGTAAACAGGACAATGGTTTCCCAATTGCTTCAAGTCTAAAAGCATTAACAGGAAGATGAGAATGAAGAGTCCCCAGTGGAGGGAAAACAGACAGCAGGGACGTCTCGGCGCTCACTCGGACACTGCCGATATGAATAGTAATATGGGAGTAAAGCAGACGCTGATTGGCTGTGGACTCTGTAAGGGGAAGCCTGACCTAGATAGAAATGGAGAAATTCCTCACACCATTGTAACGATTTCTTGTGATGGCTGCAGTGCCATCTGACATCACAAGTGTTTAATTACCGATTTTGTATCTGATACAAAAAATGACAGAGCCTGTTATTTAAGAAACTACAACAATCATCGTTCACTTCCAACACTTACGCGTCTCCATGCCTTCGTCGTCCTCTTCATCGCACACCACGTTCATACCGGGTCTGTCGTAGGATTTGTCGATAGCCGCACGGAAGCTCTCGTTGCAACCACGTCCACGGATGATTCTGGGACGAGGCCTGTGGAAGGGGACGTCCCCGTTGAGCGTCACCTCCGCCACGGCCGTCTGGAGACTCTCCAGAGAGCTGGACTTCTTCAGACCCAGATTGGGCCCTACGTCTCTTGTGGAGTTACCTTAGGATAAGAGAGAGGACACTTCATCCAAAATAGTAATAAAAGTGCTCCGCTATATTTAACACGGGGGCATTCAAATAAAATAAAAAAAACTACATCTTTTAAACCAACTACTCCCATGACTGGAGATAAATGAGAAAATGGAAATTCCACTTATCACTATGTTTACTTTTCTTCAAGCTCTTGAGGTTCTTTAGTGCCTTTTATCTTAATTTGTACATATGCCTGGCTCGTATTATGAGGCTACAAAGTATATAAACACTTTAGAGAGAGAGAGAGAGAGGGAGAGAGAGAGAGAGAGAGAGAGAGAGAGAAGCAGCTGCAGAGAGGCAGAACACAGAGGGAGAAATACAGAAAGTAAGACTACAGGCATTGATGTATGGCGCAGGCCTGAAGCCCATTATCTTTGGTGGGTGGCCGAGGAAAAGCGAGGAAGGGATACGGAGATTTAGAAGCTACGGGGAATAGAAGAACAGACTAAACACACAAAATCTAGCCCATTCACATCCACACTAAGGCCTCCCTTCATGTTCCTCCCTGCTTAATAACCTCCTCATTCTACTAACAATCTGTATGCCAGGCCTACCAAAAACCCCTCCAGAAACACAATGCTCCAGCTTACAACAACTTCCAGCAGAGTCAGAGCATTAATCCTGCACTGCAGAGATTCCTGAGCAGGGAGACAAAATGAGCAAGCAGGGCTACTTGGTTGGCTGGATCTATGATTGGTGTGTGTGTGGTGAGGGGAGGGGTGAACAGGTAGGCGTAAATGGGGCACTTGCCAAACACACACTCCCTGAGCCACCTGCGTGCCTGGGATAAGATAAATGTTTAGCGCTTACACAATAACTCACACAAACATACGCAAATTTGCAAAATGAAGAAGAAACACACACAAAGACAAAAGGTTCAACAGCGTACGCAGCTCAAGGAGGCGCAGGAGTTGGGCAGAGCTACTGGTCCGTTTGACTACATCTCATTGATATGTACAGCATAATGGATCTTCATTATGCGCACAAATATAATTAACATGCAAATGATATATAAATATATAAATATACATGGCAGGAATGACAGAAGGCTTCTACTCAAAGGACCGCAGCCAGGCCTATTCTTTCTGTTTGTTTGCAGAGTTGATAGAAGTGTCATTCCTCCCATGAAGCATGGTAGGTCAAACAGTAGAGCTGTTGATGTAGAAAATCCCACACGTCCAACAGAGCTGCAGCTCCAGCTATCATTCCTTCTGTTTAAAGCCTACACAGCTCACCAGACAGCCAGAATTACTTTTTTTTTTTTTTCCCCTCCAATGGCTGTTGTTTAGAGTAGCTTAGTGAAGCGAGACCTCAGTATTTCATTATGTCGGTGTATATACGTGTCTTACGAACAGCAGCCCGTAACCAGCATGCCGTTGGACGTCCATCGTAACTTTCCATCAAAAGCTGTTTTTTTGGCCATTTGGTAGGAGCCAGTGTTTCCTCAGCTTGAGCCATGAGGAGCTCAGGCTCGAAAAGATTTCGGTCTAAAAACTACGTTTGCATAGCGTCATCAAACATATGGTGACATCCTGTGGAAACATAGCTGTCGATCACTCTCTCTCCCGTCTTCACAGCACATGGTCTTCTTTAGTACCCCCCAAATAGCTTTGCCTTCCTTTCCACCGAGGGCCTCGGCTCATTTTTAGTGGGCTAAATGGAGCATGCTCGGTGGCTGATGAGCTCGCGGCGGCTCTTCGGGTTGAAAGCAAAACGGATATCGGCCTAGCAAAATAAACTCCCAATCACCCGGTGGAAACAGTCCGAAATCTATTAGATGCTGTCTGCTCGCACACCACTTCAGAAGCATCGTAGTGTAGATATCAGCTAGAAGCACAGAACTATTGCTGGTGATCTGGAGGTAGGACTAATCCACATTGGAATGGCTACTGTTCTCACTATTTCACAAGTGTTAGCAGCTTTAGATCCGGCTAATCTGCTCTTGATCCTTTAACCAAGCAACCAGATCCTTTAACCAAGCAAACCAGACCCAGACCCAGCAGCTCTTCCTGCATTAAGGACAGAAGACAGAGCTGGAAAGCTCTGCTGGACAGCAGCAGCTCTTCCGCAGAACTTTCTCACGTATGGTTAGATGACGCAAGCGCAAACAAAGATTGTTCAGAGGGTGTGACGATGACCTCTGACCTCAAGGCAAGATGTGGAATCTGGGATTGCCACCTGTCAATCTGGTTCCAGGCAAACATTGCTGTGTTTGTGCTGGAAAGGTCAGCTCAGTCTTGTAATCACATTGAGGACAGAAAGCGGATATAAAAACGGTGTGGATTAGTGATCGTAATGACCCAATGCACCATCACCGAGCTCCATCTGCAACACTGGACTCCTAGCTAGGGGGGAACGAATGCTAATCGTGATTGCATCCTGATAAGATTTCTTTTTTTAAAACCCCACTTACGGTACACGTGTAGATAAACGTGTCTCCAGTTTGCTCGCCTGAAATCTGGCTGGTCATTTTAGCATGCGATATGCAAACAATCAACTTTCTCTAATGCCTGAATCCAAATCCACCATTTTTGCTGTTTTTAACAACATAGTCATGGATCATGTACAGTACGAAATGAGGTGGACTTAACTCGAAGGAGTTTTGGATGTCAGATGCAAGAAGAATGTATAACATCTGGCAAAAACATCCTTCTCAGACCTCTGAGTGGTTTAAAAAAAAAAAAAAGATTTCACTGAATCTGTTTCAAACGTATATCGGGCGCATTTTTATATGAATAATGAATAAATATCTGGATAAAATTCTAATATTTTAAACATATCAAACGACCATGTGTAAACGGGTCAATAAATAGCCAGAGTGTTCAACATGTTGTTCAATAAACACAGCCTTTTTAAAAAAACAACAAAAAAAAAAAACATTGATCACAGTTGACTACTGAGCCAATTTATAGGACAAATCAATCATATTTACACAACTGCACAAGTAAAGACCTTCATTTATTTTCCAAAGGATCTTTCTTTCACAATGAAGGACACTGGAGAGCAGCATCCTTTTTTTTCTTTTCTTTTTTTTTTTTTTTTTGAACTGCAGGAAAATGAACATCCAGCTTGCATCTAAACAGTATTGCTCCCCATATGCTGGCAGAGAAGCAGACTTAATCAAGATCCTCTAAATACCGCATAAATGGGGCATTTTTGAAGCTTACATGCAGGCCTGTTCCTCCAGATCATGGGAGCAGCATGCGTGCCAAACACAATAAGATGCGGCTGCTACAGTCTGAGGAAACGCAAATGGCATCTGCTTTGCTCAAAATCTCGGAACGATCATCCCGTTGAGCCCGTTTGACATTCCGCAACCTGAGCTCCAGCAATGTGTCACATAGGAGTGAAGAGAATCAACGAAAGAAAAGCTGGTAATTGTTCTCGCTCACCAGTTGTTGTTGTTTTTTTTTGTTTTTTTTTTGCATTTCTCTTCATCTGAATCCAGGCAGGCTTTTGACAAGTATCTCTCAAAAGGCAGGACTACTTCTTGATTCCTATCACATATCTAATACAGAGCTGGCTGTCACTCATGGGGAAAAGCAGAAGGAAAAATAACAACGAAAAAAAGAAAAAAAAAAAAAAAAAAAAAAAGATACAAAAGGTTTCACCAACCCAAACATGTCTTTCTTTTTTTTTTTTTTTTTTTTTTCTCTCTCTCTACTCGATCTTTCTGCTCAGGCTGGAAAACAGAGAGGCCTCATAATCCTAGACCAAGCCGCATGACTGCAATATTATAATCGCGATATAGTGCAGGCTTTGATAAGATACACTCCCCACATCTTTTTGATTAGTCAGCCTGTAAAGGCGACCAGGACAATTCGCTGGTGAGGCACGATCATCGTTAAATGTTAAAAGTAGGTAACACGAGCTTCATGAATAATCTGTCAGTGGTTAATGTAAGGGCTGTGGCTGTTGCCTCGTTAGCACGACTCCGACGTTTCTTCTAAAGGCCATTACTCCAGGCAGTGTGTAATGCTCACATGGTGTGCGTGTATATATGGACACGGGATCCATTAAATGTCATTTATTCAGCCAGTTGAGATTCTAAGAGTATCTCTAGAAGGTTGATTAGGCTAAGAATAGCTCCATGTTGGCCAGGGGGCAGTCATGTTCCCATAGCCAAGTAAGGGTGAAGGGGCCCTGGGGTCGCCCGAGCTGCTGTGCCAGCCTGTTCAGAATCATTAGCACACCGGAAAACAGCTTTTCCCCCTGCTTCTTTACACCTGTCCTAATTAACTTCTGATGGTCGAGCTCAATCACTTACAACACTCCTAAGTACAATTACTGCAATGGCATCAGTGATAGGGCAGGATCTGCTGAATCGTCGCTGGGCAATTTCACCTAATAACATCACGCTCACAGCATCCCTCTGTATTCTGTTCTCACAAGCCCGAGCCTGACCTGCAATCTGTACTGCAACTGCACCGAAACATGTGGATTCACTTATTTTACGGAACCACAAGGACACACAGTTCATTAGCTTATAACACGCCATGGGTTATGGTGGCGGATTCAGTGCCGTGAGTGTGGGCCAGTTAATTTTACAACTGAACATAAACTAGTATGGGGTTGTGGAGATGGTGAGGGAGTCTGAATACTTCCAGGTGTTCTGTTGCTATACGACTAGGAGTCAGGACACCAGAGGTGCAGCATGCACATTCTCTAGGGAAGAACCTTTTGTGGTTTGGATGAGTGTTGAGGACATTTAATGCTGCTCGGGATATTTTAACAAAGGGAATAAGTTCCAGGTGTGGCACCCGAGATCAATTCCTTCAACATGAAGCCCGTTATTTATAAATTAGACGTGGAAACGCCATCCATTTCAACACCATGGCCTACACTAGAGTCATTCAATTTGGTTCTCAGCCACCATTCTTGGCAGTGCTATATGTTTGTTACAGAATACTTTTCTGCATGGCTGAACCCTACCCAGGGCTTCGCCTGGACTCCTGCTGGCCAGGACACGTGTTTTCCCTGTGCTGTGACTACAGTGCATAGCTTCAGCCACTTGACAGTGATGGATTAATTGCAGTCAAACAGGCTTGCCTGCATTTTAGGGTCTTTATTTCAAAATGGGATCCAAGCAAAGCCCCCTAGCATGTTCCATACACACACACCTCCTTCACTCTCCATCTTCTCCCTCTTTCCATTTGAAACACCTCTCAGGCTAATTAATGTTTTCTTCTGTCTTACTCTCTGAAGAGCGAGCGGTGCGGCTTGCCTTCCGCTAAACTGCAGCCAAAAATGCTATTTAACACCACAACACTCCAACGTTCCAATTTAAGAGGAAATATCTATAATTTGACACCAATTACTTCAAGTGACTTCCTAAACATAGAAAAACAAATGCAGCGTTTAGGAGATAGTGATGGTAATTAAAATGAAACTGCAAAGACTTTCAGAAGTGAATCCATTAATTGCGATATCACTGCTTTATTCCGTGCTGACAAACTACAGCCTGTCCTGACAAACCTCGGCAAACTTTGATTTGAGCAAACAATAATGAAAATAAATAAATAAATAAATAAATAAATAAACAAACAAACACCCCAGCTCATCTGCTAAGCGCTAGCATGCCCAAGCACAGACAGACAAGCCAATCCTACTGTGGTGCAGGAGTGATGGGCGTCAACGATTGGTTGTCTTACCTTCTGTCCTGTTTGGGTGGGGTGTGAGGTTAATCTCGTCAGCTACTGTTAAAGAGGCATAAACAATTGTGTTGGGTTAGTGCAAGACGTTCCAACGTTCCCATGCTGCATTACAAACTGACTTTCCATTAGTGTCAATTTCCAAAAGGTCAGGAGAAGCATGCAAATCATTCAAGTGTGGCAAGACAGAAAAACAAATCAAAGAGGAACAAAACACACAGACAGACACACGGATGGGTACAGACACGCACACACACACACACACACACAGACGCTCATACAGACAAACACACCAGATATGGGATATCATGCTTTTGTCTCAGGCATTTAAATTCACTGGAGAACAGGTTATAAAGTGGTTAGGTGATTATTCATAGCCCCATGCGTGACGTGGAACTGATACTCCCCCCCACCCCCCCGCCCACCCCCGATCCCTCTCTGTCTTTTCACACATCTGAGAGAATTCAAAGTGTCAGGCATGCAGACAATTCTGCATAATGTCTGAAAAAGCTCTCAGACTCGTTTAAAAAGTAGATATTGTTCGTCTGAAGCGTGCAAGAGCAGACGGAGAGGAGAATATATATGATTGAGAGGAAAAGAAAAGGCCAACTGTGGAAAATCGATTTGGGTGAACTTAGAACAGGTGATTTTCTGCGAGTGGAAAGAGCTTTTAATGATCAGTGTGTGGAAATTGGGGGGCGGGGGGCACCCAAGTCTCAGGACCCTCTGACTGAAGCCACATCCACATGTATATGCTTTTTTGGTTCTTCTGTCCACACAAAAACACACTTCTGGGCAGCTGAAAACAAAGCGTGTCGAGAACACTCGTTACTAATTGGGGTTGGGGTGGGGGTTGATTTAGGAAGGTGAAAAATTTGTTTTTGCACAAGACCCGGAAGAACATTTTGTCCAACCTTAATCAGTAGTTCCACCTCATCTTCAACCCATATATATGAATCCTTCATTGTTTGCCCTCGTTATTGCTCTTAATGTCATTCTTGAGGCGTTTGACAGTTGATACCATACCATCACCACCCACTGGCCTGGTGTCCTAATCCGAGTGTTTACAAATCATTTCTGCATGTATTGTTTGTTTGTTTGTTTTGGGCGGTTATTTTGTATATAAGAATGCTTTTTAAACAGAGGGTTAAA
The DNA here is from genome assembly GCF_001660625.3 of Ictalurus punctatus. Lineage (NCBI taxonomy): Eukaryota > Metazoa > Chordata > Actinopteri > Siluriformes > Ictaluridae > Ictalurus > Ictalurus punctatus. The sequence goes on from NC_030416.2 coordinate 30,345,274, forward strand.
AAACTAGGCATTAAAAATACGCGTACACGTACGGACGAGACCGAGGGCTCTTTAAGATGTCAATGTGGACTGCTCCCAAAGCAGACCATAAATAAACATACTTTCCTAGAATATATAATTAAGGCAAGACCCAGGGGAAGCAACTGCTTGAGCCAATATCACTGAATACTAAAACCGTTAATCCCTGTAGCAGAGCTAATTACTGATTCACATATTCAGATTTGAAAACTTGTACTGCTAACAATCTCCTGCACAGAGATACTTAACACTCCTCTGGGCAGTGCGTGTGTGTGTGTGTGTGTGTGTGTGTGTGTGTGTGTGTGTGTGTGTGTGTGTGTGTGTGTGTGTGTGTGTGTGTGAGACGACTTTTTCTAAAAGCCTCTCAAACTTCACTTTCTTTTGATGAGGAGTGGTGTAATTGTTTCATCAGTGGGACATCACTCCACATATCAATTTTTCATTAGGCCCAATGGGAGCTGACAGCACAATTATGAAGCATTTTGATAAAGCATGATGGAGAGGCTGCAGCGAGGCCCTGAACTCTTTACACACTGGAGGATTTTCCTACCCTTACTAATGGCTCTGATTGAGCACGGGCCTGCTTTTAATTGATATCCTAATGCAGTCTGGCGTGGATAGGAGACTAAAATGAGTCTTATCTGCTGTTTTCGAACTTTTGGGCCACACCCTCTCTGCCTGAGTGCTGGATCGGTTTTCTCTCACATCACTTGTGTGACGTTATGGAGGAGAGAGAGAGAGAGAGAGAGAGAGATATCTAGATCTTTGTAGAGATCAAGGCCAGTTAAAGGAGATGAGGGTCTTCATGAGTTGAACGGGACAGAGAAGCTGTTTTATCTCCTTCAATTATCCGCTCACTGGAGCGGCGGCTTTCATTGGTCTTCTGGGACGTGCAGTCAGAGTGCTGGTCCATGTTCCTCAGAAGAGGACAGTCACTGACCTGACCACCTGTCCCTAGTGTTTTACCACTGTTTCTTCGGGGCAATGAAAAAGTTTTTTCTTTGGGTAAAACTTTATAGAAATGCGGCAATAAAAATCTTAAATCCTCTGTAAACATGGGTGTGTGTTAGAAATGCTTACTCACTATTACACACTTATCAAGGTGGTGTTAAATAAAGATGTATTATTAAATACAGATTAATTCAAGTTAAAACCTACATATAATATTCAGCTTGGTGAGAATAGTGTGGGCATGTCTCATCGCGTAATGATCAGCATCTCCATGGCAACCTGAGGCCTGTTGCACGAAGCCGATTTTCAATGGCTACCCAGGTAA
>NC_030416.2:30351567-30356567 GCF_001660625.3 Ictalurus punctatus
CATCAGAATTCCACTTTACTCCAAATTCTACGTTAATCATAATCAGCTGAAGAATTATTTTTAAAAAAAATCAAGAGAGATAAGCGCAGGACAGAATCTCCGTGCCTCTTCTGATCTGTGATCTAATTAAAACTGCATTTTTCATGCACAGTCCATGTCTGAAATACTTGAGCGCATGTATGACTGCATTTATGAGCAAAGCGATCATATCTGTGATAACTCTTCATAATTAAAACATTAAGAAAGCCATTACTGACTGTCAGCTCATTTTGGTTCCTGGTTAAATCTCATATTAGCTATTAAAACTACATAAAATCCTCTTAAGCCTCATTTACGGCCCATTTCGGAGCTCACGGCCAGCTGCTTCTCGTGCATTCCCCCAAACTCCTAAACGAACAAAGTGCTGAGGCAAGCGTTTATGCCCAGGCTTCAGTCTTCATCTCCCTCCTGTTTCTCAGGATTTAAAATGTCAGACTCCACTTAGACAACTGGGCCTGGAAAAGGCCTCACGCTCTAACGCTTCATCATCACAGCTTCTTTTACTTCCGGTCCTTGGCCGAGTTTTTACCGGCATTTTCCACTCGCGATTCTCTGGAGTGAGGACAGGGTACCTTGAGCTGCAGTTTCCAAATGACTTGTCAACCGGTCCACGTTGGCTGCTAGCAATCAGCTCATAACAGTAATACAATCTAATCCGGCCTGTAAACTGACCGTGTACGCCAACACCTCATTTCCATCCAGCCATGTCCCATACCGCTTATCCTACACAGGGACACAGGGAGCCTGGAGCATGCCATTTGACGCTCATATAGATAATATTACTAGGATAGCCTTCTTCCACCTCAGAATTATTGCTAAGATAAGAAATATAATGTCATTAAATGGTGCAGAAATATTAGTTCATGCTTTCGTCACCTCTAGGTTGGATTATTGTGATGCTTTGCTGTCTGGATGTTCCAGTAGGAGCAGAAACAAGCTCCAGTTAGTCCAGAATGCAGCTGCTAGAGTCCTAACTAGAACCGGAAAGTATGATCACATCACTCTGATCTTATACACACTGCATTGGCTCCCAGTGAAATTTCACATTGATTATAAAATACTACTACTGACCTATAAAGCACTAAACGGTCTCGCGCCACAGTACCTGGGTGAACATTTGGTCTTTAATGATGCACAACACCTACATAGACCAAAAGGTGCAGGCTATTTGTTGGTATCTTGAATAGCGAAGGCTACAGCAGGGGGAAGAGCTTTCTCTTACAAAGTCCCGCAGTTATTGAACAGCCTTCCGATTAGTGTTCGGGACTCAGACACAGTCTCAGTGTTTAAAGCCAGGCTGAAAACATATTCTTTCTTTTACGCAAAATACACAGTCTTCTCCATTACAGGATAGTAAGCATACCTGATAATCTCTCCCTCTTTTTACCTCTCTCTCCTTCTGTTGAGCTACACATGATATTATGGAGATGCCAGTGATCCCGAGTCTTTCTGCTCTCCGGACCTGCCTGATTCATCCTGATGCCCTACCTCTGGATGGAGCGCTCATCAACTGGAGGCTATATTCTGCCACTGAGGACGGCCCCAAGCAGTGCAGCCTGGAGATTGCTGGGGATGGTGCTGCTTGAAGAACCATGGAAATGGTTTTGGACCTCAATTCCACATGGACATCCTCGCAGTGGTTGCTGGGACTACATTTGCTACTACGGCTTCAGGACTGCTATTACCACATACAATTTTGCACTCAAGTCTCCTTTAGCGAACAGTGGACTAGTTCAAACAGGCTTCATGTTAAAACTATAATGAACTTTCCTTTACTTTCGCACTATCCGTTATTACCCAGATGAGGACGGGTTCCCTACTGAGTCTGGTTCCTCTCAAGGTTTCTTCCTCATATCATCTTAGGGAGTTTTTCTCCACCGGCTCGCTCAACAGGGATAAATCCACACGCTTAAAATCTGTATCCTGTGTTTATATGTCTCTGTAAAGCTGCTTTGAGACAACGTCCAGTGTTAAAAGCGCTATAGAAATAAAACCGTATTAAAATAATTAACATGCCAGGGAACTCGGGGCACAAGGCAAGGGACACCCTGGACGGGGTGTCGACTCATCGCAGGACACAATCGTGCACACAATCACACACTACGGACGATTTGGAAATGCCATTTTGCCTACAACGAATGCCTGGGCGAAGGAAACTGGAGTGCCCCATGGAAACCCGCAAAGCACGGGGAGAACATCGAGCAGAGGCGGGAATGGAACCGCCCAACCTTGAAGGTGCGAGGCAAACGTGCTAACCACTAAGCCACCGTGCCCAGCTGACACCTCATTTATAATGACAACAATAATCTAATGTTACGCAATCTTTCCCAGTTTTGGATCTTCTGCGCTGAACTATCGAGGGCCGTCCCTTCAGAGGTCAACAGCGTTTGTGCTACTAGACGATAACGCAAATTTCACACTAGCGAGCTCAGCAAACTCAGATTGAATAAAACATAATCCGGCTTTTACGTGCAACTCGTAAGCCTTCATTTATTCATTCGTGTTGAGTAACCGCTCGATCCGGGTCGGGGTCGAAGTCGATGCATGAACGATGCAGGAATACAAACGCTTATTTGCACACACACTCGTTCACACCTAGGGGAAATTTACAGTTGCCAGTCCACCCATCAGGCTGTTTCTGGGAAGTGGGAGGAAACCGGAGAACCCAGAGGAAACCCACGCGGATCCGGTGAGGACGGCGAGACTCCGCACAACTTTGGTATCTTCAGTGATGTAAACTAGTTAAAAAGTGATATGAAACGTGTAGGTGAGCTCAGAGAAACGCAGGAAACTTCATGAGGAAGTGAGTGGGACGCCTTTATTCGAGGAGAAAACTAAAGAAAGCATAGAAACAAAGTGGAGTCGCAGGAAAGTAACAGTCAGGGTGTGTCCGGGGATCTGGTAGTTACACGCTGAGAAGAAGAAAACTATCACAGCGAGAACAGGAAATAAACTTCACATCCAGAATTTGAGACGCACTTGTCATCTTTCACATAAGCAACAGTACAGAAAGAATTTCCCCGCTGAATCTGGGAGCAGCATATAAAACATAATAAAACACGAGTAAAGAAGTTTCCTGGTTTCATCTGCTTTTTTAACAGCGCAGGCTGCTGAATGTGTGAGTTTCTCTTTGAAGACGTGTATGTGGTTTATGCTCGCAGCAATGCTACGAGGGTTTTGGTGACTGCGTCCCAGTGTATTACAGTCACTGAATCCAGAAAACAGATGGAGAGAGAGAGACAAATAGAGAGAGAGTGCAAGAGAGAGAGAAGAAAGCGGGAAGGGGCTAGGAGAGAGAGCGCGAGAGAAAAGAGAGAGAAAGAGAGTGAGGAGCAAGAGGAGAGAGCAACAGAGAGTGAGAAGAGAGAGAAAGAGAGGCGCGAGAGAAAGAGAGAGGAAAGCAGGAAGGGACTAGGGGAGAGAGAGAGAGAGAGAAACAGAGCAAGAAAGAGAGAGAAGTCAGAGGAGAGAGTGAGGAGAGGAGAGAGAGAGAGAAAGAGAGCGAGAAGAAAGCATTAAAGCAATAGAAGAGAGAACGAGGAGAGGAGAGGGAGAGGAACAGAGCAAGAAGAGAGCGAGAAAGCGAGAGGAGAGAGGAGATAAGAGAGAGCAAGAGAGAGAGAGCGAGCGAGAAGAGAGAGCAAGGAGAGGAGAGAGAAGAAACAGAGCAAGAAAGAGAGAGAAGGGAGAGCGAGGAGAAGTGTGAGAGAGAGAACGAGGAGAGAGAGAAGAGAGCGAGAGAAGAGAGAGCAAGAGAGAGCGAGAGAGAGAGCAAGAGAGAGAGAGCGAGAGAGAGAGCGAGCGAGAGAGAGAGCGTGAGAGAGAGAGCGTGAGAGAGAGAGCGTGAGAGAGAGAGAGAGCAAGAGAGCGAGAGAGAGAGCGAGAGAGAGGATGATGCAGCAGCTGCAATGTTATATAGTAAATATTACTGCACACGCACAAATGTAACTATTAAGAAGTTTCTGCCTAAAGCAATCGATTGGGGAACAGCAGTGTGTGTGTGTGTGTGTCTGTGTGTGTGTCTGTGTGTGTGTGTGTGTGTGTGTGTGTGTGTGTGTGTGTGTTTAAAATTGGTTTTCAGAAGTAAGCAGCTGGCCATGGTGCACAGTGTATGAGTGCTTACACTCTCCAAAGTAATACCAAAGTTAAATTTTCCCTTGGCAAATAAGATGATTCATCCCCTACAATATCTAACTTTATTACTCTGTGTGAGTGTGTGTGTGTGTGTGTGTGTGTGTGTGTGTGTGTGTGTGTGTGTTCCAGACACTGTCTCCTGTTCTGCCACTTGACAGACTGTCAGGCCTGCCTCTGAAAATAAGTATCCACTTGTGACATCACACACACACACAGAGCGAGAGCGAGAGAGAGAGAGAATGTATAATTTCAGTCTCTTGTCTCCTGCTCTCTTCTTTTGTCTTTCTCTCTCTCCTTCACTCACTTCTTTCTGTCCATCAGCACTAACAGCAGATACAGGACACCATGTGCTTAGACAGCTTTCTGTGCTTCTCCACCAGCCCTTTCTTGCATCTTAGGAGATAAGTGAGGGAGAGCATGTTATGTATACACACACACGTCCTGTGTGTATCATGTGCCAAGCTGGACACTAAACGTGGCTCAGGAAAACACACGCAAGTCATTTGAATGTTAATGAGCCTTTAATTTTATACGACTACAGTCAGCAGAAACTCTAGCAGAGGGGCCATGCTGTGTGTCCGAGTACATTTACTAATCACAGAAAGCGAAAGCTGCTTTCTAAAGCTGCTGGATGGAAGATTTTGGAATCTCTGTGCAGATTAATCTCACAGCTTGGAGTCCATTAAACATTCAGCCAGAAATCAGGTCCCAAACCACTAAGATGCACACTGAGTAGTCTGCCTAAATAGTGATGACACCAACAGGGCAGATTGGGATGCGGTCCAGGTGTAAATAATGCTGCACTTTAGTCAGTATTACAGACGCAT
>NC_030416.2:30359067-30376567 GCF_001660625.3 Ictalurus punctatus
AGCTGCTATACCGTAAAGCTGCTATACCGTAAAGCTACTACCATGTAAAGCTGCTATACCGTAAAGCTGCTATACCGTAAAGCTACTACCATGTAAAGCTACTACCATGTAAAGCTGCTATACCGTAAAGCTACTACCATGTAAAACTGCTATACTGTAAAGCTGCTATACCGTAAAGCTACTACCATGTAAAACTGCTATACCGTAAAGCTACTACCATGTAAAGCTGCTATACCGTAAAGCTGCTATACCGTAAAGATGTTTTCGAATGTAATCAGTTCCAAACTGCTGTGCTCTAAGAGGAATAAAACACACCGTGACATGAAACAGCGGATTCATGGTCCTGGATGGTAACAGTAACTCCGCTTCAAGTCGAGCCACATCTACAACCCCGTCGCTGATTATTTTCCAGTAACTGTACGCAGCGTCGTGTTTTATTCCTTACTTAAGAAGCGTGACACCGTTCACTATCACACGGTCTATCGGTCAATCAATAAGCCAGATATTAAGCAATCGTTATATGAGATTTAAGTCAGAGAATGTTGTACTCAGAGAAGCATCATTAACAAGAAGAAGAAAATACGCTGTATCTGTTAGACACCTAAAGTTAATCTTTTACCTCTCTGAGCAGCACCGACAAGCCAGACTGTTTGGTAATATGTGATAAGAATCCAGAGAACGAGGTTATGGGTAATGAGAAGCTGTAGCTTCAGCCTGACGTTCACCAGTGAAAGATTCTGTAAATATCTGGGAAATGACTGACAGGTCTATGGGCTCCGCCTCCTGGTACAGGACATAAATATTTCATTTTTAATTATCATTTATTTAATATTATTATTATAGATGTAATATTTTAGATTTTTTTAAAGGGCAGCAGGAGAGGCAGTTGATCAAGCAAATAAATAAATACACTTCAAACACTTTGTAGTAAAATGATTGAAGAGTACCCTTCTTTATATCTGTATATTTAAATTTACCGATTCCTCTCATTCGTACGATTTCTTGAATTAGTAAACTGCCGATTCACTCAAGCACCTGCTTTCTGTATTTACCCACCCATTTGCACAATTCCTAAAATGATTAATGAATCGGTTATTGGTTTGCTAATTGATTTAACGCTGCTACATTAAATGGCCCTGCATTTAACGGGACCACGAATAACTGCACAAATTAACATAATCCTGAATGACTGTGTCATGTTCAGCACCTGGTTGTAAATCTTGGCCAATGGATAAGCTTTCGAGCCCTGGACATCTCCAGACTGCTGGGCATCATCTCTCGATGTTCTGTTTGTTTAGCCTGTCACAGCCATTTCAACTTCAACATTTTTCTCTCTCAGCATCTTTATTGGAATCCACTGAAGGAGCGACAAATTTACAAAACAATTCACTGAAAATACAGTTGAAATATAACAGTATTTAACCAGGATACAAGACATGGAGGACACATGCACACACACACACACACACCCAGGCGCACGGTTGTTTTTTGAGAGCTGTAAAAGTAGGTCACTGTTAAAGTGTGTTGAGTGTGAGCGGTGGCCTTGCTCCTGCTAAGCAGTCATCATTAATCTCGCAAACAGCCGTGTTAACGTGCTAATGAGGAAGATGCAGGACTGCACCTAGCCAGGATACAGCCCGAGCACATGGAGGTAGAGTGGGGCAGGAGGAGAACGATAACAGAAGGAAAGATAAAGGGCTTCATTTCCCACTCATATTTTCCAATGATGTAAGCAAACACGAGTAACATTATTCAGACTGAACAGGTAATGCGTCCTAAACAAATACCGATACGAGCAATTAGGCAGGGCATTATTTATTTGTTTGTTTGTTTATTTATTTATTTTTGAAGATAGTTTGCCAGGTACAGCTTCAGGACATGTGTGTGCATCATGAACCCGCAGGACAAAACAATAAAAAGCACATAGTTCACATAAAGTGAACTTAAACGTGTAGTCGTGACACTACTTGTGTGTTGCCAGGTTTACGCAAAATTATCAAACGCTCCAAAAATGTTCATGCGCAGAAAAACGTACTCGGGTTTTGCGGGAAAAACAGTTAACAGTGGTGCACATTTCGGGTTTGTAGAGTTTCATTGCAAATATGAGGATGTTATTGGCACAACTAGGCAACCTTGCTCATGGAACAAATTCCAAGTTCATTAACACGACACTAACGGGAGATTCAGTTGCACCCGACCTAAACGCAGCATTACCGAGCTCCGAAACAAAACCCTTTCATAAATGTCCAACAGAAAAAAATTAAATAAATAAATGATTTCACATACTGAGCTGCTGATCATTTTCATTCAGTGATCGTTCTCCATTGTTATTAAAAGATAATCACTGACACACACACACACGAATGGACATACACCAGTGCCTCAGGTTATTCTAAATTATTCATGTCCAAAAAGCAAAACATGCATGTCACCTTCCTCTCTCTCTCACAAGACTCTCCACACTGTATCAGAATGGACCATAAACATCCACTTTGACTTACACTGTGTGTGTGTGTGTGTGTGTGTGTGTGTGTGTGTGTGTGTAAAAAGGACCGAGAGGAAGGTGACATGCAGGATAGGCTTTTTAGACATGAATAATTCAGATTAACCTAAGGCACTGTTGCCCCTCCAATGAGAAACTTGTGTTTGTGTGTGTGTGTGTGTGTGTGTGTGTGTGTGTGTGTGTGTGTGTGTGTGTGTGTGTGTGTGTGTGTGTGTGTATTGGTATAGCAATCCATAAGTTTATAATTTAATGGATTCAAATTTCAATATTATACAAACAAGAAGTAAAAGCAGTCATTTATAATCAGTGACATGGGGGACAGGGGAAGCGGAATATGAGGAGAAACAATTGATCTGAGTCACTTGCTTTAAAAGCCTGCAGTTTAATCAGTAAACTCAGTCTTTTGTACACACACACACACACACACACACACAGAGATCAATCTCACAACCTAAAACTGAACACTGTAGGACTAACTGCAAATCTCAATGCATGCCATATCTATCTGAGGCTAAATATAGTTGAGTCTTTATCCTACTATAACTTTGTCATTATTTATTAATTATTTAGCACCGGCTCCAGGGTCTCCTTCCTCGACTGATTCCTAGATGTGCCTACAATGTGCGCGCTCACATTTCTATTAGCAATTTATTCAAATTAAAAAATGAAAGACATTTAGCAAGTTAGTACCTTTCCATTCCAGGTGCTTCCCACACGCCGCCCAGCAAATGTTGCACAGCAGGGCTTATTTTAAGAAAGTGTGGGTTTAGTCACCTCATGTTAAGTGTGAACGAGGCTTATATCTGGAAACCTTCGGCCTACGCTTCCTACAGTGCCCTCATATTCAATGCACAATAAATAAACAGCTACTACAGTGCAACCTGCCTTGCTTAGTGCACGCTGACCAAAGGCGCCTTCTATCATGCTGCAGATCTCCGCTGGTATAAAAACCAGTTTCTCAGAAGGGCTCAAATATATTAAAAGTTACTGTGGTCCAAATTTAAGCCTCAGACGGGAGTGATTTAAAAAAGAAAAAACATTTTTTAAAGCCTTTCATTAAAGTTACACGTGCTATGACGAATCATAATAGCACAAGTTCATAATAGCACAGTGGGCTGTGGTTTGATTAATCTTGAGGACCTTTATGAGTCAATACCGCTGCAGAGTTTACTGCAGAGACTGAGAGAGATATAAGACAGAAAAGCTACACAGCACACTCGTCCACTCTGGGTTTTACCTCAGCGGGATCTATGACCTTCACTCACAGGTGCTGCAGTGTACGCTTATTACTTTCATCCACCTTGTAGTTATGCTCTTTGATCATTATACCCGATAACCAGTTCATATTCATACCGTTGATGCTATACAAACCGAATGTAGCCCATCGGTTGATATTATTTCTAAAGAGATGCAAAGAACTACGTGTTTGAGAGAAGGAGTAGAGATTTAGCTGAAATAAGAGGATCTGTTGTTCACCGATGAGAACTAAAATCCCACTAGTTCTATTCTATTGAGGGATGAAGCACGTCCGGTGACAGGTGCAGGAGAAGCAGCAGAGACACTATAACTCTAAGGACACTTAAGTATAAACTTAAGGTTTATATTTAAGTAAATGATGCATGACTGTGTGCGTATTCAGAAGCATTGGCAACACGAGTGGAATTGTTCGCACGCTTGCCTGCGAATCTTCTGTAAAGTATAAAAAGAGACCTCCACTGAATGGCACGTAAGAGCCATGACATCCATATACGTCAGGTTGCCAAGTCAAAAAACTATGACTCTTACATCCGAGTTGTAAGGGATCACCACCGAACTGATATTATTTGGGTTTCGTTTCATTCTCGGCACTGCAACGACACTCACGATAGTGTGTGTGAGATGCTGGTATCGGTACAATACAGACACTCAGAACTTACTGACTGCACTCTACTAAACACACCTGTTTTGTCGGTCCAACTTAGGGATCTAGATCTACACCCGAAAGCTGCATCATGCAATACGATATCTATTGTTAAACGCATTATACAAACAAACCTGAATTCATTTTTCAGTGAAAGACTGGAGCTCAGCAAAAGTGTCAGATCTGGAACGTTTTATATAAGGCGTCAAAGAAGGATTGTTTTCATACATCGGGGGGTTGTTTTTCCATAGTATAATCATTGTGTCATGCGTGTATCAATCTATGACCGAAGTGTGATGCGAAGTCAGGGGGACACACACACCACGGACACAGTGTCGGCTGATCAAATGATCAGTGAGTGCAGCTGTAAGGAAGGTGGACGTAAATAAACTGGCTCAGGACCAAAGTGTTTGTTATAGATTTTCTTACTGGCATCCAGTAAAATACAATGAGGTAATACACCTACGACCGCAAACAACCAAATTACTGCAGCAGGACGGCGCGAAAGTTAGTCCGCCGCTTTTGAGAAAGCATAGAAAAACCCTCTCTCGAATATTAGTCTAGCGCAATTCTCAGATTAAAGATCTGAGATCTAATTAGATCCTCTAATTAAAGTTTCCTCTATGATATAACTCTTACAGAGTTTTAAAAAAAAAAAAAAAAAAACATGGCACAAGCAGGCTGCCTTACACACAAGATATGATCAGATGGTTTGGAGTTCATAGTATGTATTTTTTTTTAATATAGCAACTAAAAACTAAATCCTGTGATTAAAAATTGGGAGTGGATGGTTACAACAGAAGCGTATCCTTTCTGTAAGATACACTTTATAAAGATGAGGGGGGAAAAATGCTTCCAGTGTCAGAAATGCACCAGCACTTCCCTTAGAGCATAAGACTTGTGCTGGGATTTGAACTCACGACTTTTCTCAACTCCGCCCTGTTTCATGATGGATCATATATGAGCACGGACGCTTATTCTTAGTTTACTGTGAATAACCTTACCTTTCATCTTGATTCTGAACATCTATGGCCCAGGAGGCAGGCGGCTCTATCACAAAGCCCATGTCGTCATGGGAGCTGGAAGACGATTGGTCAGACAGTAGAGGAGGAAGTACAGGCGGCCTATCATCTTCAATGATGACTGTGTCATCCTGAGGCATGTTCACAGTGGGGGACAGCTGGTAGTTACCTGAGACAGATAGGAGAGAGTAGAACAGAGTGTGTGTCAGTGTTAAACACATACGCTGGTACAGTAAAGAACTGCACGTCCGGCGGCGAGAATGGTGCTGGAGCTGAAATACGGTTGCAGTCAAAATGATTCAACCCCCACTGCAAATCAGGTTTATTGTCAAAATGTACAGACTTTCAGCTGTTTGCGATGAACAAATCAAACAAAAGCGATTGAAACAGTTCAACACAACGAATGCTTCAAGGGGTTTCACCAAATTCAACTGAAAATGCAACTCATTTCCACTTGCTTTTGTATGCAGAAGTCTGTAAATTTTGACAATAAACACGATCCGCCGATGTCGTGCACGGAAGAGCCGCAACATCCATGTAGTCAGGTCTCTAAGTCAGGAGGCTCAGGTGGTAAAGCGGGTTGCCCACTAAAGTGTAGGGTTGGACATTCGAATAACCGAGCGTCCTTGGGCAATTCACTGAACCTTAAGTTGCTCCTGATGGCGTCCGTGTGTGTGTGTGTGTGTGTGTGAATGAGAAACAGTGAAAAGCGCTTTGCAGAAGCGCTAAGGTTAAAAAGGCACTATATAAATGCAGACCATTTACCATTTAAGTCAAATAGACCTTTCTGCCGTCGTTGTGATTGTCAACACGATCTGTTTCTCACATCAAAACTATGACCTTGAATTCAAGTATTTACTAATCCAGAAGACGTGGACACAAAACAGACCGGCTGGTAGGTGTGAAGCCTATAGGAAAGGTTTTTAAAATTCACACAATAACTGTAATAAGAAAACAGATGAGTGTTAATATTCAATAACGGTCTAGGATTGTACATTCGTACGCGATTTGAGGCACAATGTTAGTTTGTTTATTCTGTGGCAGACACAGTGTCACATGGTTCTACGCTGCGCGCACTATTTACGTTGGCTATTTACGCTACGTATGCACCAAATAATCGCAAGAGATGCAAGGCAGCCATCTTGCATATGCATAGTTAAAAGCTAATTTTATTGAGCCTTAAGGCTAGGTGCACTTCTGTCAGGTGGTGACAAGCAGGGTCCAAGAACCACTTTCAAGAGTGCCAACAGTGTTCAGTTCTTGCCAAGTTATACAGATCACCTAAAAGTTCATATACTACATGAACATTTCGCAATATCAGCTCCGAGCTAAGCTTATAAAATGCCTGAGGAAAGCTGAACCAAAGATAAGCACAACGATGCAGTTAACCAAATTTCATCTCCACCAGGCTTATAGTTAACCCTGGCCCCTATGAAATGACCATGTCCCAAGCTTTACAGACTAAACAAGCTTTTCAGGTTCTGTGTGAATCCTTGCAATCAAGGACTGAATGGTATGGAGTGGCCTTTCATTTCCTCAACATGTTTTTGATGAATACTGATTTCTAGACTTTGAGTATTCTGACTAGTTTGTAAAAGTAGCTTTTGTATACTGCAAAATAGCACACAATATAACTTGGCAGAGCTAAATGCTCCAAATTTGTTCACAATAAGACAAGGAGATAGGGGGAAAAAAAGAAGAAGAAGAAGAAAAAAAAAAGAAACCGTCACTAGAACGAATGGTTCTCAAGATAGGAGCCAAATCCTAACGTTCAGTGCTACGGCACTACCAACAAACCAATCGAGCTCATGTTTTGCCCGAGTATTATCTAGTTACCAAATTTTATGCTTGCACAACTTTATTTTCGGTCTGCAGGACTTGTTTTACTGGACAAAAACAAGAAGACGTTTGCATTCACGATTACCGAGTTTGTTAAAACTTGAGATCTCTAGGTTTCCTTAAAGCTACTGCAAGTGCATTTGTTTTCTTTATCAGACTTCATTTACCAGCTTAAGAGCAATTATATGTAATTGCTACCTGAGGGGTGGAAAGGTATTTACTCTGTCTTCCTCTTAGCACGATATAACTTGCGTTCAACTTCCGAATGTCTCCAAGAATGACGAATTTTCTTTAATGGAAACGAATTAGCTTTAATACTTTGCAACACTGAATAGAAAGGGCAGAATTAAAGACATCTCCTGGGGTAAAAAAAAAAAAAAAAAAAAACCTTTAATAAGCACTTGTTGAAAGATGAGAACCAAGGGTCCTCTCTCTGTCGACTGTAAGACAAAAGTAAACCTCAAAGTTGTTAGTAGCTGTTGAAAGGTCAGAGTCTTCCGAGTCTTCATTTCACATCTCAGTGCCTTCAATTTATGACTATTTCCTTTAATAAGCCATGCAGATCAACTGGCTTCAGGCACAAGGGACAGCAGGGCTGCGAGAGCCGACCTTCATGTCATTACTGCCTACTTTTAGACTGAAATTGCAAAGTAAACACGTTTCAAATTAGCTTTCAGAGGACTTCAGAACACGGGTAATGGCTGCAGCAGAAAACGGACAGGTGTTGATTATTAAACTCTCATAAAGGTGAACCATAATAACTAGCAATGCACGTTTAGCTTCCAAAAGAGTCAACATGGCAAACAAGAAAATCCATGCGGATGAAGAAACGACGTATCTTTAAACTTAGTAAGAAAACAAAGAGGCTGAATTCAGCTGTAGACTTCTACTTATACAGTTATGGCATTTGGCAGAAGCACTTATACAGAGCAACTTCCATTTTATGTCATTACTCAAGGGCCCAGCAGTGGTAGTGTGGATAGTGCTGGGATTTGATCTCACGACTTTGATCAGTAGTCCAATGTCTTAACCACTGCGCTACCACTTCTACTTAACAATAAGCAGCAGCTTTTTACAGACGGACGCGACCACAGTCCCGCCTTGTTATTTACTACTGGCTCACAAGACCATAGCTTGTGAATGCACAGGTCAAAGTTCACCTAGATCAAGTAACCGCTACCAGACACAAATGTGCATCTTTCAAATTCGGCATCATTCTCCCTGAATGAGCTGAATTAGCTTTTCTGCCAGGCAAATTTCGAGTCTGGAGCCTATCCCAGGGAACTCGGGGAACAAGGCGGGGGGGGACACGCTGGACGGGGTCCCAATCCATGGCAGGGCACAATCGCACACAAACACTCATTCATACACTACGGACAATTACGGATGCCAATCAAAACCCAACCCTGGAGGTTTGAGGCGAACGTGCTACCACTAAGCCAGCATGCTCCCATACTTGTATTCATTTTATGTGTATTTATTTCTCAGAATGCATGCGATTTCAGACACGAATGTCAAATTGGACGGTCAATGTCGAAGTCAACTGGATTATACAGACAATGCAAAGTGCGCCACTAAAATCTCTTCGTCATACGGAATTGTAAGTGTACCGAGATGGATACAAACACTCAAACACCTGCATGTACACACACGAGCACACCTGACTGATTAAAAGCAAAGTACCACCTCATGTTGTGACACAAGAGACCGCTAAGTGAAATACTTTGCTGTGGATGTTGCTTCTCTATATTTCTTCCTGCCAGAACACATCCTACTTTGTGCACAGCATTTTCAAGCCAATGCATGTATGTGAAAAAATTCAGAAGGTGATAACAGATAATCAAGCTGTTTGACTCAGCTAGATTCTTATCCCACTATTCCTTCCACCATCTCTGCTGCTTGTGCATCAACGATGCAAGTCTGTCAATCCTCTCACAATAAAAGAAGATCCAGAGATCCAGTCACATGATTCTCCTTGTCAAACTTCTAACGGCGCAAAAGGTAATTCAATAACACGTCTCTTCAGGGACCCGAGAAGCGCTCAGCTCTGATCAGCGAAAGTTCGTTAACTTTAACTCAGCCTAATGAGATTGGCAGAGGAATTAACAGCACTGCGATTAGCATTCAGCGGCTCCAGCCGTTCATTAATAAATCATTAAAGCTACTTGCAAGACAAGCAAGGCAAATTCCCACTCCATTTTATGGTGACAGACAGCGACTCACAGGTCTGACTTAAGCTACTATGTTAAAAGACTATTACTGCACACAAGCCATTGCAGGCCAAGTTCGAGCACACCGAGCGCAGAAACTTTCAAAAGCTTATGCTTCAGGGTCTAATTAGAGCCAAGAAAATAGCAGCAAACTTTCCTTTGATTTTATCAGAGGAGCCTGACAAGACTAGAAGGAGCGTGGATATTAGCGAAGTCTGTTTTGCTGCTCTGTGTACATGTATGTTAATGTGAAGACCTCTCAGTAGGTAGTAATTATGCACTAGATGAGCTAGCCAAGAGCAGTGTTGGGGAAGCTATTGTTAACTTGCCAAGCAACAACTGAATCATGGAGTAAAACAGCTGCAGCTAAACTGCCATTTTGGTACAGTAGATAGCTAGAAACAAAACGCAGCTAACTACACTGAAGCTGCTTTGTCAAACTAAGGAAAATCAACATTGCAGCTAATTTATTGCACAAAATAACTTTTATGTGCTTTGGACATGGTATGCTACAGCAAACAGATTTTGCTTTACTACTAAGAATGAAAACTAAACGGAATTAACAGTGGGTTCACGCTACTATTAGAACAGTTCTGGAAATTTCTAGCTAGCTAGTTAACATTGGGCATGCAGCAAGCAATGCAACAAGAATGTTTTGATCCTTGCTTGCTATTTCATATTAGCTGATGCTAGGCTAAACCATATCTGAGCTCAGTCGTCATGCTCTGTTGAAACAGTTACCTGTTTTGTAAATACGTACACTGCTTCTTTGCATTGACTGAACAGAAAATGCTCAGCTCCTTATGCCATCACTCCTGACCATCCTCTTAACTTAAATTAACAAGCACAATAACAAAAAGCATGAGAGGCTCCCCGCCTTTTTATGTCCTTAATTTGCTTAAAATATGTTGTCTATAATATATTCGTTTCAGGTTCGCATAGCTTACAGACAAATGTCTATCCATTGCTGTGTGAATCTTTCGTGCTCAAACATTAAGAAATTCTATTCTCTTCTTCATGACGAGAAGAAAGCGTCCTCTGTAGAAGTAGAACGCCGCTGCTGTTATCCACACAGGTCGCACCTAAGTGCGGTGCAAACTAATTAGAAGTATTTGACTCGGCTCCAAAGGTATACAATAATTTGCACATACTGAATAATTCGCAGTCAGATTTCACGCTACTGAATTATGTAGTTAATCTAGTAGCATCACTATTTGTCCAAGAGTCTGTTGATAGGAGAATGTCAGCACGCTGAATTCACTGGATCAAAACCTCCCTGCTTTAATGCCGGACTGCTTTAATGATGGAGAACTGACAAGAGACATCCATTTTCCATGCCGCTTGTCCTACACAGGGTTGCTGGGAGCCTGGATCTAAATGTCTCTGCACAAGACTCCAACTAGGGAATGAGCTGTGAGTGTGCATATAATGCAGTGAGATCTTATGACTAGGCATAGGCACTATCAATTACATCACAAAAACAATCGTGTGATACAGCTGCAGAGGATGAATTCCTCCAGTGATGAAAGCAAGTATATCAAACACCCTTGGCCATATGTATTAGTCTTCACTTCAGTGGATCAAAGTCTCCCTGCTTGAATACCAGACTGCTTTAATGAATCCTGTCGAGGCATGCCCTTGAACTTTCCTCATCTCACATGCTAATCAATATATGTGCTAGCGTGTTCTGTGTGTTCACAGAACTTCCCTTTGCAAACCTATCTTTAGTTTTACAGTGGGGGGGGGAGCAAAAGTTGAAATATATAGCTCAAGGCACAGCACCACCTTAATTGGCTTCAGTTCAGATCACAGTCATGTTCTCTCACTTCAACCCAGCAAACCCTCTGACTCGAGTGCCCGGCTCTCTAAACAAGGACGGCTCAGCGGCATTCCTCTCGCTTCCACTAAATAACGTGAGATCAGGTACGGCCAGGGCCACTCCAGTGCCACTGAAAGGAATAATTAAGTAGAAAAAGAAAAGGAAATGCTGCAGAGGCCACAGTTCTATAACATGGCGCTAATTGGCTCGCTAGTGAGAAAGCACACTCCTCTTCCTGGATCTAATATGAGTGTAGTGAATAATTGAACTCATCAGACAGCTCATGCTGAATTTAATAAATTCCTGAAGGACAAGCATGATGAGACTAAGCATTGCACTATTTGTTATACGTGTATCCGTGTATTTCTCTTTCACCAGACACTGTGGTACTGTTACGAATCCGAATCCAGAGGCTGAGTACTAAAATACCCGTTATAAGTTATGAGATGTCGACGACATTTCCCACGTAATACTAGTGTAGCGTGACGCCATACTAGTCATGCAGCTGGACTGCTCACTGCTGGTTGGTGTTCATTAAGGAAGAGCTCTCTCTGTATCTTCAGGAGGACTTTCAGAATGTTTGAGATGGACTAATCTTTCCGAAACCTCCTCTGCACCTTGTCTAGATGCATTAGCCAGTCAGGCTTATAGAGCAGAGAGGGCAAGCAGACTGGATGAAATGGAGGAGTGGGACGATGAACATCTTACTTTCTTCCCATTAAAGTGGCTGTAGAGGACAGGCAAGAGAGCCGAGTGGTCATGTGGGGGTATTTGGAAAAAACTATTTGGATACTATTGCAGTATCCACCTATTTGCGCTCATGCATGTAGACATTTAGGGAAATGATTTGGGAAAGATAGTACCAAAAAAGCAAAAGTAATTTCTACCAAACTGCTGGGTGTGATGAAGCAACTGTGTGTTTGTACCTGATGTTATTTTAGATTAATTTCTCCTCACCATGTGCAGATGGCCCAGAGCTCGACTGCTGCTTCCTGTCATGGTGTAATCAAACGACCCCTCATGCAGTCCACCAGTAACAACAAACACTCCTGGTGTTTTCACACAGACTCGGGCACCGTGTCGTTACGGAAACCGTCCAAAATCCATCCAACTGCTGCTGACACCATCATGTTTGTCCTTACTGGTGCTCAGATAAATTAGCAACAGTGAGACCTTTTATTTCATGCCCTTATTGGAATGTCAAGGTCTACTGGATGTGAAGAACACATGAGGGAGGTGGACACTGAGGTGTTGCTCATGAATGGAAGTTCGACATGGACGCTTTATATATTTTACTTCATTTTCCAGTATGCCCATGGTGCAAGGGTGTTTAATGGCACACTACAGAAGCTGGCAGTGCATTTAGCAAGGGTTTGTGCATTGTTACATTCTGTACCAACAGAAAGTACAATGTTATCCTGAGGCTATATATAAAGAGCATCTTGGGCAATTAGCCAATGTTCTAATAATAATTAATAATAATAATAATAATAATAATAATAATAATAATAATAATAATAAAGTCAGAATTTTAAAAACACTGGAACATGTCGGGTTTTTATTTTTATATATCAAATAAAACATTTTGCTTAGGAAGTGGTAGCTCAATGGTTAAGACGTTGGATTACCGGTCAAAAAGTTGAGAGTTCAAATCCCAGCACTACCAAGCTGCCATTGCTGGGCCCTTGATCACGGCCCTCATCCATCAACTGCTCAGTTATATAAATGAGATAAAAATGCGAGTCGCTCTGGATAAGGGTGTCCACCAAAAGCCATAAATATAAATGTAAATGTAGCCTGTGAAATTCAATAGGGAGCTATTAACTGACCCCCAAGCAACTGATGCGTCTCTCCAACTACGGTATTAGAGAAAACTATTAGATCCTAACAACCACAGTGCCAATTGCCAATATAAGCAAATTTGTGGTGAGCTGGAATCTCTGATTCCCATGCTGATGGATCACACCATTAACGCGCCAGTTTTTAGAAGAGATTTTCCACAGGATTCCACATGAGCCTTCAATGAGCACTGAGCGAATGGGTCTGAGACCATTAGATCACTAACCCGTTCTGTCACGCATATAAGACCTGCCTGTTTAGTTAACAATCAGGGGGAAGACATGCTGCTGAGAGGACGAATCATTTTGCATACGAATCATTTCACACAGCGACGCTCCAGATCGCATTAACTAGCCTACAAGCTGATTTAACAGGCTTGGTTGAGGCATGTCATTTCTGCTTCCCTTTAAGCCGACAAGGTCAAGCTGAGTGATCCAGGAGTGTCGTAGAAGAAGGAAAAAAAAATGGCCAACATGTGGCATTAATCACAAGTTCCCATGGACTTGCAATCAGCACTCACAAGTTTGCATATCTAGACTGCTTCGGAAATGTCCCATAGTGACTTCATGCGGTTTGGAAATGAGAACAAGCCAAAGACTTATGGTAAAACAACGCACTGTAATACAAAATTATTATTGCTCGAGGGAAATCAGCATGATTTCTACACTAAGAAGAAAGGCACAGACATGAAACACTAAAGCAAAATGACCTCGTTTCAGTGTTTTGTGTTCGTCGATTCCAGAGTTATGGGTGTGACATTCAAACTACATTAAATCTGACTTTTAAACTGCAGAGGCTTAGCGTCAATGACACAGATTTACATTTCAGAGAGAAACCAATACTCACAACTAACATTCAGCACATGCTACAGATAGATAGCGGTTTAACATTCAATGAATGTGACATCGGCAATGAACGATTTATTTTTTAAAATTTTTTTAAATCGTTAAATCAACACTACTTCCTACTTTTCAATCATTTATTGATTTACACTTTAGTGGTACGTCTGCAATGTTATTGCCAGTATAAACACAAACAAACTGATCCTAACAAAGCACCGACACCCCGAGACCCCTTCCATAAACGTTAAATAAACCTCTCTTTACAGAAACAAGCGTATATTTTTCTTTGTTACATAAAAACATGTTTTTGCCTTAGGTTAATAAGAGATCCCGCAATACAAGTCCCTGTGAATGAGCTGTTACGATGGAAACGGTAATGTATTAGCGAGCGTGCGTGAATATAAACCTGTGATTTGAATGACAGTCGGCACTGCCATCAGAGCTGCTGTTACAGAAAATTAAACACCACCACCTCACCAGCCAGAATCAAGAATTCAACAGCGCTGTGGCATAATTTCTTATATCTTATCAAGAGGAAATAAGGATCCGACCTCAGCCTTAGTGATGACGTTAAGTAAAATACACTGAGACTCTGGAAACCTCTGTTAAAACCGTGATCTGTGGCTGGTTAAATCATCCTGTGCCTCTTTACATCTGATGGCTTAATGAAACAATTCCCTTCAAAATTCAATCAGAGAAGTTATATATAGCCCTAAATGGGCAATTTAAAAGTGATTTCCTGTGCTCATGACTTTATTATTCCATGGTTGGGTTGACATTTGAATGGAGAAAGCCGGATTACTTAGATTCTTCTTGATGTTGTAGATTAACCACCCATTTTATCTTATTTTAAAATCTTTTTTTTTCTTCTTCTTCTGAACAATGTTTCTCTGAGCTCAGAGAATACTTATGTAACTAGAAATGTTCACAGTTTTGTTTTTTATCGGAAACACTGGATATTCTTTAAATGTCCCTTAACCGTTCGATAGGTACAGTGGAGGTCATAAGCTTACATACGCCTTGCAGAATCTGCAAAATGTTCAATTAAGATGAAGCATGAAAATACCTTTCTTTTTTTTTCTTTTTTTTTTTTTAAGTACTGCCCTAACAATATAAAACAACAATTTACACCAATCATCCTGTTCAAAAGTTTACACCCCCCCTAGCTCTTAATGCATCATGTTGCCTTCTTGCGCATCAGTGAATGTTTTCACGTTTTGTAATAGTTGTATACGAGTCCCTCAGTGTGAAAAGACGGATCTGAACATCACATAGCCGCTGTTGGAAAGGGGTCAAATATGCAGAAGATGCTGGAAAACCAAAGCATGTGCAGGACCTGGAGGATTTTTTCTGAAGAACAGTGGGCAGTTTAACTGCTCAGGACAAACAAGGGACTCGTGAACAACTCTCACAAAACAAACACATCACATCCTTGATCATCCAGGTAACGACACACAGCATTAATAATCGAGCGTGTGTAAACTTTTGAACTGGTTCATTTGTGTAAATTCAGTTATTACTGTGTCTTGTGGTCTATATGTAAACATCTTATGTGAAATAGCTTATTCAGGACAGTATGAAATAAACCATATATATATATATATATATATATATATATATATATATATATATATATATATATATATATATATATATATATATATATATTTATTTATTTTTGGACATTTTGCAGATTCTGCAAGGCGTATGTAAACGTATGACCATAGCTGTAATTGTGTTAAGCTAATGTAAAAACACACACACACACACAAAAAAAACAACTTATGAACCTTTTGGACAAGCGCCTCTTCGGACAACCTTTGCAGAAAAGCAAACAAAAAAGTCCAAATCACTTAAGTGTTTCATTTGATAGTTTTCACACCCAGAACTCCAACTCATTATAATACAACATTTGATTTTTAAAATAACAACTTGTAGTACACGCAGCTTGAACTTGATCATTACCAGGTCAAATACCTGTGCTGAGAAATCAATAGCTTAAACTAAAAAAAAAAAAAAACCCTTTAAGTGTCTTCTCTGACATTTCCTTTTAAATGTCATCTATATTTTACTGCTCTGCATTTTAACCCCTTCCAGTAATTTGGGGTTTTGGTGAGAGAAAAAGCTGCTTACGGGAATGGTTCCATACTGAGAAATCTTTACCAATGTCAATTCATATGCCATATATTACCTGGGGTTATTTCTACAGGTGATTATATAGAAGGTAAAAATACAATTTAATCTGTCCAGACACACACACACACACTCCTAAACACAGGACTCAATCCCTGAGAGATACACTGGTAATAATTACATTACCCGACATCCCTACGTGAAACTAGTCCAAACTGAAAGGACTTTAGATATTCAAGATATTTTTGAGAACAATATTTCCATGAAATCTCTTGTCATTATAACATGAAGTCAGCCATGAGTCATACACCATGACAACCCTACTGCCATATGGACAGCATTATGGGATGCTTACATACAGGCCTCTTTTGGAGGTGATGTTTTACATGACACACACTATCCACCACCACCAGAGTTGGGTCTAACGCGTTACTGTGATCTAGTTACTTTTTCTGATCTGATTACAGTTACTCATGTCAATAACGTCACATTACTCGCGTTACAAATGTATTGTTAAGAAAACAATGTGAAGTAGAATGTATTTTTAAAATAAATCACGTTTTTAACCGAATAATTCTCCACTTGGAGCGGTTTCTCACTACGTAATTGAACGTCAGTAGAAGAAGACGGCGGTGGTGTAATTTTATATCTTCGGTGAACGGAGGCGAGACCGATCAGACAGGGTTTACAGGAAAATACACGGAAATACTCGTGTCTTATTGGCTGACGCACTCAATTCTGCCAAATGCTCGCTCAGAGTCAGTGTGAGGAAAAATAGATATACGCTGATTTTATTTATTTTTTTTTAATCCAGTAAACGGGTTGAAACTGGAACAGTAAGATCCTCTGATGCTGAACAGGAAAAGAAGATGTGGAAATATCTATATGAGTTCCAGTTTACGTGAACATATGAGCAGAGCATAAGGAAAGATAATGTACTTTGCATGGCACTGTAGCAGCTAAACCCATACAATGATAGCTTAGCTGTGCCTCCCCTTGGCTAGAGACACCAAACTAGCCTAGTTAGAAAACTTTCATATTTTTTCAGTCTGGTAGACATATAAACAGTGACAACACCCGAGGCAGGTTTAATGGTAAATCCGACGTTTTTCTGATCATGCCATACACCGACAGCCGCTAAAATTACTGAAAGAACTATGAGTTTCATATTGTAGTGTATTTTTGTAGGTTTGAGAGGTTTTGAAGGTAACGTCAAAGTAATTAGTAATCCGATTACGTTTTACATGCAGTAATCAGTACTGTAATCAGATTACAATTTTAAAGTAGTAATTAGTCATCTGTAGTGGATGATATTTTTTTTTTTTCCTTTTTGAGAAAATTTACCCAACACTGCTCACCACCAGTGAATTTCACGAGTTCTTAAACACGACAG